>NW_028227332.1:276529-331083 GCF_978045245.1 Mus caroli | reverse complement strand
GGAAAATGACAATAATCACACTGTAGGGCCCAGAATTGCGAAAAAACTTGAAATGCGTATAAAATGAGAAAATCACACTGTAGGACCCATAATGTGCCGAGAAACCCTGAAAACGTGGTAAATTAAAAATACACTGTGTAGGACCCAGAATATGGCGAGAAACCCTGAAAAAGTAGAAAATTAAAAACTCACAGTGAAGTACCCCAAGAATTGCGAAAAAACTTGAAAATCGTGGAAAATGAGAAAATCACACTGCTGGACTCAGAATATGCCGATATACCCTGAAAAACATGAAAATTAAAAATCCACACTGTCGGACACAGAATATGGCAAGAATCATGAAAAAAGTGGAAAATTAAAAAATCACACTGAAGGACCCCTCATATGGCAAGAAAACCTGAAAAACAAAAAGAAAATTCAAAACTCACACTATAGGACCGAGAATATGGTGAGAAATCCTGAAAAAGATGGAAAATGAGAATAATCAGACTATATAAACCAGATTTGATAAAAAAAATTGAAAAACGTCGAAAATGAGAAAATCACACTGTAGGACCCAGAATATGCCAAGAAACCCTGAAAACGTGGAAAAATTAAAATATACGCTGTAGGACCCAGAATATATCGAGAAACACTGAAAAATTAGAAAAGTAAAAAATCACACGGAAGGACCCCAAATATGGCGAGAAAACCTGAAAAAGTTGAAAAATGAGAAAATCACACTGTAGGACCCAGAATTATGAAAAAACTTGAAAAACGTGGAAAATGAGAAAAATACACTGCAGGACCCAGAATATGACGAAAAAAACTTGAAGAACGTGGAAAATTAAAAATACACGCTCTAGGACACTGAATATGTTGAGAAATCCTGAAAAATTAGAAAATCATAAACTTACACTGAAGGATCCCAAATATGGAGAGAGAACCTGAAAAAGTAGAAAATTAAAATTTCACACTGAAGGACCCCGAATATGGCCAGAAAAACTGAAAAACGTGGAAAATGAGAATAATCACACTGTAGGACCAAGAATTGCGAAAAAACTTGAAAAGCGTCGAAATGAGTAAATTACATTGTAGGACCCATAATGTGCCGAGAAACCCTGAAAACGTGAAAATCAAAAATTCACACTATTGGACACAGAATATGGCGAGAAATACTGAAAAACGTGGAAAATTTAAAATTCACACTGAAGGTCCTGGAATATGTCAAGAAAAGCTGAAAAACGTGGAAATGAAAAAAATCACAATGTAGAACCCAGAATATGACAGAAAAACCTGAAAAACGTGGAAAATTAAAAATTAACTCTAAAGTGCCCAGCATATGGCGAGAAAACCTGAAAAACGAGGAAAACTCAAAACTCACGCTGTAGGACACAGAATATGTCGAGAAACCCTGAAAAATTAGAAAATTTAAAACTCACACTGAAGAAACCCAAATATGGCGAGAGAACCTGAAAAATGTAGAAAAATAAAAATTCACACTGAAGGACCCAGAACATGGCAATAACACCTGAAAAACGAGGAAAAACAAAACTCACTATGTAGGACCCAGAATATGGCAAGAAAAGCTGAAAAAGGAGGAAAACTCAAAATTCACACTGTAGAACCCAGAATATGGCGAGAAAACCTGAAAAAGGTGGAAAATGAGAATAATCACACTCTAAGACCAAGATTTGGAAAAAAAAAATTGAAAAATGTCAAAAATGAGAAAATCACACTGTAGGACCCAGAATATGCTGAGAAACCCTGAAAAACGTGGAAAATTAAAAATACACGCTGTAGGACCCAGAATATGGAGAGAAACCCTGAAAAATTAGAAAAGTAAAAAATCATACTGAAGGACCCCAACTATGGCGAGAAAACCTGAAATAGGTGGAAAATGAGAAAATCACACTGTAGAACCCAGAATTACACAAAAACTTGAAAAACGTGGAAAATGAGAAAATCACACGGCAGGACCCAGAATATGCAGAGAAACCCTGAAAAACGTGAAAATTAAAAATTCACACTGTTGGACACAGAATATGGCGAGAAATACTAAAAAACGTTGAAAATTAAAATTACACGCTGTAGGACCCAGAATATGGCTAGAAACCCTGAAAACAGTAGAAAAATTCAAACTCACACTGAAGGACCGCTAATATGGCGAGAAATCCTGAAAAAGGTGGAAAATGAGAAAATCACTCTGTAGAACCCAGAATTGGGAAAAAACCTGAAAAATGTCGTAATTGAGAAAAATCACACTGTAGGACCCAGAATATGACGAAAAACCCTGAAAACATGGAAAATTAAAAATACACGCTGTAGGACCCAGAATATGGCGAGAAACCCTGAAAAAAGTAGAAAATTACAAACTCACACTGAAGGACCCCAAATATGGCTAGAAAGCTGACAAATGTGGAAAATGAGAAAATCACACTGCAGGACCCAGAAAATGCCAAGAAACCCTGAAAAACGTGAACATTAAAAATTCACACTGTTGGACACAGAATATGGCGAGAAATACTGAAAAACGTGGAAAATTTAAAATTCACACTGAAGGTCCTGGAATATGTCAAGAAAAGTTGAAAAAGGTGGAAATGAGAAAAATCACACTGTAGGACCCATAATATGAAGAAAAACCTGAAAAACGAGGAAAATTAAAAATTAACACTAAAGTGCCTGGTATATGGCCAGAAAACCTAAAAAACGAGGAAAACACAAAACTCACGCTGTAGGACAGAGAATATGTCGAGAAACCCTGAAAAATTAGAAAATTAAAAACTCACACTGAAGAAACCCAAATATGGCGAGAGAACATGAAAAATGTAGAAAATTAAAAATAAACATGGCAATAAAACCTGAAAAACGAGGAAAAATCAAAACTCACACTGTAGAACCCAGAATATGGCGAGAAAACCTGAAAAAGTTGGAAAATGAGAATAATCACACTGTAAGACCGAGATTTGGAAAAAAAAAATGACAAATGTTGAAAATGAGATACTCACACTGTAGGACCCAGAATATGCTGAGAAACCCTGAAAAACGTGGAAAATTAAAAATACACGATCTAGGACACAGAATATGGAGAGAAACCCTGAAAAATTAGAAAAGTAAAAAATCATACTGAAGGACCCCAACTATGGCGAGAAAACCTGAAATAGGTGGAAAATGAGAAAATCACACTGTAGGACCCAGAATTACGCAAAAACATAAAAAACGTGGAAAATGAGAAAATCACACGGCAGGTCCCAGAATATGCAGAGAAACCCTGAAAAACGTGAAAATCAAAAATTCACACTGTCAGACACAGAATATGGCGAGAAATACTGAAAAACGTGGAAAATTAAAATTACACGCTGTAGGACCCAGAATATGGCTAGAAACCCTGAAAACAGTAGAAAAATTCAAACTCACACTGAAGGACCGCTAATATGGCGAGAAATCCTGAAAAAGGTGGAAAATGAGAAAATCACTCTGTAGGACCCAGAATATGACGAAAAATCCTGAAAAAAGTAGAAAAGTAAAAATTCACACTGAAGGACCCAGAATATGTAGAGATAACCTGAAAAAGAAGGAAAATTAAAAACTCACACTGAGGGACCCAGAATATGGCAAGAAAACCTGAAAAAAGTAGAAAATTAAAAATTCACACTGAAGGACCCCGAATATGGCCAGAAAAACTGAAAAAGGTGGAAAATGACAATAATCACACTGTAGGACCCAGAATTGCGAAAAAACTTGAAAAGCATCGAAAATGAGAAAATCACACTGTAGGACCCATAATGTGCCGAGAAACCCTGAAAATGTGGTAAATTAAAAATACATGGTGTAGGACCCAGAATATGGCGAGAAACCCTGAAAAAGTAGAAAATTAAAAACTCACAGTGAAGTACCCCAAGAATTGCGAAAAAACTTGAAAATCGTGGAAAAAGAGAAAATCACACTGCTGGACCCAGAATATGCAGATAAACCCTGAAAAACGTGAAAATTAAAAATCCACACTGTCGGACACAGAATATGGCAAGAATCATGAAAAAAGTTGAAAATTAAAAATTCACACTGAAGGACCCCTCATATGGCAAGAAAACCTGAAAAACAAGGAAAATTCAAAACTCACACTATAGGACAGAGAATATGGCGAGAAATCCTGAAAAAGATGGAAAATGAGAATAATCACACTATAGAACCCAAATTTGGAAAAAAAAAATTGAAAAACGTCGAAAATGAGAAAATCACACTGTAGGACCCAGAATATGCCTAGAAACCCTGAAAACGTGGAAAATTAAAAATATACGCTGTAGAACCCAGAATATGTCGAGAAACACTGAAAAATTAGAAAAGTAAAAATCACACGGAAGGACCCCAAATATGTCGAGAAACCCTGAAAAAAGTAGAAAATTAAAATCTCACAGTGAAGTACCCCAAGAATTGCAAAAAAACTTGAAAATCGTGGAAAATGAGAAAATCACACTGCTGGACCCAGAATATGCCGATAAACCCTGAAAAACGTGAAAATTAAAAATTCACATTGTCGGACACATAATATGGCAAGAATCATGAAAAAAGTGGAAAATTAAAAATTCACACTCTATTACCCACTATATGGCGAGAAATATTGAAAACGTGGAAAATTAAAAAATCACACTGAAGTACCCCTTATATGGCAAGAAAACCTGAAAAAGAAGGAAAATTCAAAACTCACACTAAAGGACCCAGAATATGGCGAGAAATCCTAAAAAAAAAGATGGAAAATGAGAATAATCACACTATAGAATCCAGATTTGGAAAAAAAAATTGAAAAACGTCGAAAATGAGAATATCACACTGTAGGAACCAGAATATGCCAAGAAACCCTGAAAACATGGAAAATTAAAAATACACGCTGTAGGTCCCAGAATATGGCGAGAAACCCTGAAAAAAGTAGAAAATTACAAACTCACACTGAAGGACCCCAAATATGGCTAGAAAACCTGAAAAATGTGGAAAATGAGAAAATCACACTGCAGGACCCAGAAAATGCCAAGAAACCCTGAAAAACATGAAAATTAAAAATTCACACTGTTGGACACAGAATATGGCGAGAAATACTGAAAAACATGGAAAATTTAAAATTCACACCGAAGGTCCTGGAATATGTCAAGAAAAGCTGAAAAACGTGGAAATGAGAAAAATCACACTGTAGGACCCATAATATGATGGAAAAACCTGAAAAACGAGGAAAATTAAAAATTAACACTAAAGTGCCTGGCATATGGCGAGAAAACCTAAAAAATGAGGAAAACTCAAAACTCACGCTGTAGGACACAGAATATGTCGAGAAACCCTGAAAAATTAGAAAATTAAAAACTCACACTGAAGAAACCCAAATATGGCGAGAGAACATGAAAAATGTAGAAAATTAAAAATTCACACTGAAGGACCCAGAACATGGCAATAAAACCTGAAAAACGAGGAAAAATCAAAACTCACTATGTAGGACCCAGAATATGGCAAGAAAACCTGAAAAAGGAGGAAAACTCAAAACTCACACTATAGAACCCAGAATATGGCGAGAAAACCTGAAAAAGGTGGAAAATGAGAATAATCACACTCTAGGACCGAGATTTGGAAAAAAAAAATTGACAAACGTTGAAAATGAGAAAATCACACTGTAGGACCAAGAATATGCTGAGAAACCCTGAAAAACGTGGAAAATTAAAAATACATGCTGTAGGACCCTGAATATGGAGAGAAACTCTGAAAAATTAGAAAAGTAAAAAATCATACTGAAGGACCCCAACTATGGCGAGAAAACCTGAAATAGGTGGAAAATGAGAAAATCACACTGTAGGACCCAGAATTACGCAAAAACTTGAAAAACGTGGAAAATGAGAAAATCACACGGCAGGACCCAGAATATGCAGAGAAACCCTGAAAAACGTGAAAATTAAAAATTCACACTGAAGAAACTGCAATATGGCAAAAAAAAACATGGAAAACGTGTAAATGAGAAAATTACTCTGTAGGACACAGAATATGACCAAAAAACCTGAAAAACGTGCAATATTAAAAATTCACAATTAAGGACCCAGAGTATGCCAGAAAACCTGAAAAACGTGGAAAATTAAAAATTCACAGTGAAGGACCTGGAATATGGTGAGAAAAACTGAAAAATTAGAAAATAATATACTCACACTGAAGGACCCCAAATATGGCGAGAAAACATGAAAAAAGTAGAAAATTAAAAATTCACACTGAAGGACCCAGAATATGGCAATAAAACCTGAAAAACGAGGAAAATTAAAAACTCACACTGAAGGTCCCAGAATATGGTGAGAAAACATAAAAAAAGTAGAAAATTAAAAATTCACACTGAAGGACCCCGAATATGGTGAGAAAACCTGAAATGTGGAAAATGAGAAAATCGCACTGTATGCTGACAAACCCTGAAAAACGTGAAAATTAATAATTCAGACTGTATTACCCAGAATATGGTATGAAATACTGAAAAACCTGAAAAATTATAAATTCACAATGAAGGTCCTGGAATATGGCAAGAAAACCTGAAAAACCTGGAAGTGAGAAAATTACACAGTAGGACCCATAATATGACGAAAAAAATTGAAAAACGTGGAAAATTAAAAATTCACACTGAAGGACCCCAAATATGGCAAGAAAACCTGAAAAACGAGGCTAATTAAAAACCTGAAAAAGGTTGAAAATGAGAAAATCACACTGTGGGACCCAGAATATGGCGAGAAACCCTGAAAAAGTAGAAATTAAAAAACTCACACTGAAAGACCACGAATATGGCGAGAAAACCTGAAAAACGTGGAAATGAGAAAATCACACTGTAGAACCAGAATATGACGAAGAAACCTGAAAAACGTGGAAAATTAAAAATTCACACTGAATGACCCGGATATAGAGAGCAAAACTGAAAAACGAGGAAAAATAAAATCGCACACTGAAGGACCCAGAATATGACGAGAAAACCTGAAAAACCTGGAAAATTAAATATTCACACTGTAGGACCCAGAATATGGCGAGAAACACTGAAAAATATTGAAAATTAAAAATTCACACTATAGGACCAGAATATGGCAAGAAACCTTGAAAAACGTGGAAAATTAAAAATTCACACTGTATTACCCAGAATATGGCTAGAAATACTGAAAAACGTGGAAAATTAAAAATTCACACTGAAGGACCTGGAATATGGTAGGAAAATCTGAAAAACGTGGAAATTAGAAAATCACACTGTAGGACCAAGGATATGACAAAAAAAAAAAAAAAAAAAACCTGAAAAACGTGGAAAATTAAAAATTCACAATGAAGGACTCCAACTATGGCAAGAAAACCTGAAAAAGGTTGAAAATGAGAATAATCACACTTTAGGACCCAGAAATGCTAAAAAAAAAAACTTGAAAATCTTCGAAAATGAGAAAATCACACTCTAGGACCCAGAATATGCCGAGAAACCCTGAAATAAGTACAAAAATAAAAACTCTCACTGAAGGACCTGGAATATGTCGAGAAAACCTGAAAAAGGTGGAAAATGAGAAAATTACATGGTAAGACCCAGAAATGTGAAAAAACTCGGAAAAAGTGGAAAATGTGAAAATCACACTGTAGGACCCAGAATGTGCCTAGAAACACTGAAAAACATGAAAAATTAAAAATACACGCATTAGGACCCAGAATATGTTGAGAAACCCTGAAAAATTAGAAAATTAAAAACCCACACTGAAGGATCCCGAATATGATGAAAAAACCTGAAAAACGTGGAAATGAGAAAATCACACTGTAGGACCGAGAATATGACGAAAAAACTTGAAAAAAGTAGAAAATTAAAAATTCACACTGAAGGACCCCGAATATGGGGAGAAAACCTGAAAAAGGTGGAAAATGAGAATAATCACACTGTAGGATCAAGAATTGAGAAAAAACATGAAAAAAGTCAAAAATGGGAAAATCACACTGTAGGATCAAGAATATGCGGAGAGCTCTTCCGATCAGAGGAGCGCCGGAGCAGCTGGGGCGCAGGGTCGACTGACACTCGCCAGCTACCCACAACACCCGCCACAGGATCTTAAGACTTCTGGTGAGTGGAGCACAGCTTCTGCTCCAATCCAAGTGCTCGGGACCGGAGACTGCATTAGTTAGGGAAGCAGAAACCGGCCTGAGTAGGGCCACAGGCCTCATCCGGCCGGATCAGCGCCGGGGTAGCGGGAGCGCAGGGTTGCCTGACACCCGCCAGCTACCCACGACCCCCGCCGCAGGATTTTGGGACTGCTGGTGAGTGGAACACAGCTTCTGCTCCAGTCCAATCACGCGGGACCTGAGACTGCTCTGGTTGGGGAGAGAGAAATCCGGCCTACATAGGGCCACAACCCTCTTCTGGTCAGAAAAGCACCGGGGCAGCTGGGGCGCAGGGTCGGCTGACACTTGACAGCTACCCACAACACCCGCCACAGGATCTTAAGACTTCTGGTGAGTGGAGCACAGCTTCTGCTCCAATCCAATTGTGCGGGACCTGAGACTGCATTAGTTAGGGAAGCAAAAACCGGCCTGAGTAGGGCCACAGGCCTCATCCGGCCGGATCAGCGCCGGGGTAGCGGGAGAGAAGGGTTGCCTGACACCCGCCAGCTACCCACGACCCCCGCCGCAGGATTTTGGGACTGCTGGTGAGTGGAACACAGCTTCTGCTCCAATCTTTAAACAGTGACAACGATAACAACTAACCCCAGAGATTACTAGATGGCGAAAGGTAAACGTAATAATCTTACTAACAGAAACCAAGACCACTCACCATCATCAGAACCCAGCACCCCCACTTCGCCCAGTCCAGGGCACCCCAACACACCGGAAAAGCTAGACACGGATTTAAAAGCATATCTCCTGATGATGATAGAGGACTTCAAGAAGGACTTTAATAACACACTTAAAGAAATGCAGGAGAACACTGCTAAACAGGCAGAAGACAATAAAGAGGAAGCACAAAAATCCCTTAAAGAATTGCAGGAGACCACTGCTAAAGAGTTACAAATCCTTAAAGAAAAACAGGATAACATAATCAAACAGGTAGAAGTCCTTACAGAAAAACAGGAAAACACATCCAAACAGATGATGGAAATGAACAAAACCATACTAGACCTAAAAAGGGAAGTAGACACAATAAAGAAAACCCAAAATGAGGCAACACTGGAGATAGAAACCCTAGGAAAGAAATCTGGAACCATAGATACGAGCATCAGCAACAGAATACAAGATATGGAAGAGAGAATCTCAGGTGCAGAAGATTCCATAGAGAACATCGGCACAACAATCAAGGAAAATGTAAAATGCAAAAAGATCCTAACTCAAAACATCCAAGAAATACAGGACGCAATGAGAAGACCAAACCTACGGATAATAGGAGTGGATGAGAATGAAGATTTTCAACTCAAAGGACCAGCAAACATCTTCAACAAAATTATAGAAGAAAACTTCCCAAATCTAAAGAAAGAGATGCCCATGAACATACAAGAAGCCTACAGAACTCCAAATAGACTGGACCAGAAAAGAAATACCTCCTGACACATTATAATCAGAACAACAAATGCTCTAAATAAAGATAGAATACTAAAAGCAGTAAGAGAAAAAGGCCAAGTAACATATAAAGGCAAGCCTATCAGAATTACACCAGATTTTTCACCAGAGACTATGAAAGCCAGAAGATCCTGGACGGATGTTATACAGACACTAAAAGAACACAAATACCAGCCCAGGCTACTATACCCAGCCAAACTCTCAATTAACATAGATGGAGAAACCAAAGTATTCCACGACAAAACCAAATTCACACATTATATCTCCACGAATCCAGCCCTTCAAAGGATAATAACAGAAAAAAACCAATACAAGGACAGGAACCACGCCCTAGAAACAACAAGAAGGTAATCCCTCAACAAACCTAAAAGAAGACAGCCACAAGAACAAAATGCCAACTTTAACAACAAAAATAACAGGAAACAACAATTACTTTTCCTTAATATCTCTTAATATCAATGGACTCAACTCCCCGATAAAAAGACATAGACTAACAAACTGGCTACACAAACAAGACCCAACATTTTGCGCTTACAGGAAACTCATCTCAGAGAAAAGGATAGACACTACCTCAGAATGAAAGGCTGGAAAACAATTTTCCAAGCAAATGGCATGAAGAAACAAGCTGGAGTAGCCGTTCTGATATCTGATAAGATTGACTTCCAACCCAAAGTCATTAAAAAAGACAGGGAGGGACACTTCATACTCATCAAAGGTAAAATCCTCCAAGAGGAACTATCAATCCTGAATATCTATGCTCCAAATACAAAGGCAGCCACATTCATTAAAGAAACTTTAGTAAATCTCAAAGCACACATTGCACCTCATACAATAATAGTGGGAGACTTCAACACACCACTTTCACCAATGGACAGATCATGGAAACAGAAACTAAACAGGGACACAGAGAAACTAAGAGAAATTATGAATCAAATGGATCTGGCAGATATCTACAGAACATTCTATCCTAAAACAAAAGGATATACCTTCTTCTCAGCACCTCATGGTACCTTCTCCAAAATTGACCACATAATTGGTCACAAAGCAGGCCTCAACAGATACAAAAATATTGAAATTGTCCCATGCATCCTATCAGATCACCATGGACTAAGGCTGATCTTCAATAACAAAATAAATAATAGAAAGCCAACCTTCACGTGGAAACTGAACAACACTCTTCTCAATGATACCTTGGTCAAGGAAGGAATAAAGAAAGAAATTAAGAACTTTTTAGAGTTCAATGAAAATGAAGCCACAACATACCCAAACTTATGGGACGCAATGAAAGCATTTCTAAGAGGAAAACTCATAGCTCTGAGTGCCTCCAAAAGGAAACTAGAGAGAGCACACATTAGCAGCTTGACAACACACCTAAAAGCACTAGAACAAAAGGAAGCAAATTCACCCAAGAGGAGTATACGGCAGGAAATAATCAAACTCAGGGGTGAAATCAACCAAGTGGAAATAAGAAAAACTATTCAAAGAATCAACCAATCAAGGAGCTGGTTCTTTGAGAAAATCAACAAGATAGATAAACCCTTAGCCAGACTCACTAGAGGGCACAGGGAAAGCATCCTAATTAACAAAATCAGAAATGAAAAAGGAGACATAACAACAGATCCTGAAGACATCCAAAACACCATCAGATCCTTCTACCAAAGGCTATACTCAACAAAACTGGAGAACCTGGATGAAATGGAGAAGTTCCTAGACAGATACCAGGTACCAAAGTTGAATCAAGATCAGGTTAATGATCTAAACAGCCCTATATCCCCCAAAGAAATAGAAGCAGTCATTAATAGTCTCCCAACTAAAAAAAGCCCAGGACCAGATGGGTTTAGTGCAGAGTTCTATCAGACCTTCAATGAAGATCTAATCCCAGTTCTTCACAAACTATTCCACAAAATAGAAACAGAAGGTACTCTACCCAACTCCTTCTATGAAGCCACAATTACTCTGATACCTAAACCACAAAAAGACCCAACAAAGATAGAAAACTTCAGACCAATATCCCTTATGAATATTGATGCAAAAATCCTCAATAAAGTTCTTGCTAACCGAATCCAAGAACACATCAAAACAATCATCCATCCTGACCAAGTAGGTTTCATCCCAGGGATGCAGGGATGGTTCAATATACGGAAATGCATCAACGTAATCCACTATATAAACAAACTCAAAGACAAAAACCACATGGTCATCTCGTTAGATGCGGAAAAAGCATTTGACAAGATCCAACACCCATTCATGATAAAAGTCTTGGAAAGATCAGGAATTCAAGGCCCATACCTAAACATGATAAAAGCAATCTACAGCAAACCAGTAGCCAACATCAAAGTAAATGGTGAGAAGCTTGAAGCAATCCCTCTAAAATCAGGGACTAGACAAGGCTGTCCACTTTCTCCATACCTATTCAACATAGTACTTGAAGTCCTAGACAGAGCAATTCGACAACAAAAGGAGATCAAAGGGATACAAATTGGAAAAGATGAAGTCAAAATATCACTCTTTGCAGATGATATGATAGTATATATGTGACCCTAAAAATTCCACCAGAGAACTTCTAAGCCTGATAAACAGCTTCGGTGAAGTAGCTGGATATAAAATTAACTCAAACAAATCAATGGCCTTTCTCTACACAAAGAATGAACAGGCTGAGAAAGAAATTAGGGAAACAACACCCTTCTCAATAGTCACAAATAATATAAAATATCTTGGCGTGACTCTAACTAAGGAAGTGAAAGATCTGTATAATAAAAACTTCAAGTCTCTGAAGAAAGAAATTCTAGAAGATCTCAGAAGATGGAAAGATCTCCCTCCCATGCTCATGGATTGGCAGGATCAACATTGTAAAAATGGCTATCTTGCCAAAAGCAATCTACAGATTCAATGCAATCCCCATCAAAATTCCAAATCAATTCTTCAACGAATTAGAAAGTGCAATCTGCAAATTCATCTGGAACAACAAAAAACCTAGGATAGCAAAAACTCTTCTCAAGGATAAAAGAACCTCTGGTGGAATCACCATGCCGGACCTAAAGCTCTACAACAGAGCAATTGTGATAAAAACTGCATGGTACTGGTATAGTGACAGACAAATAGACCAATGGAATAGAATTGAAGACCCAGAAATGAACCCACACACCTACGGTCACTTGATCTTCGACAAGGGAGCTAAAAACATCCAGTGGAAGAAAGACAGCATTTTCAACAAATGGTGCTGGCACAACTGGTTGTTAACATGTAGAAGAATGCGAATCAATCCATTCCTATCTCCTTGTACTAAGGTCAAGTCTAAGTGGATCAAGGAACTTCACATAAAACCAGAGACACTGAAACTTATAGAGGAGAAAGTGGGGAAAAGCCTTGAAGATATGGGCACAGGGGAAAAATTCCTGAATAGAACAGTAATGGCTTGTGCTGTAAGATCGAGAATTGACAAGTGGGACCTCATGAAACTACAAAGCTTCTGCAAGGCTAAAGACACCATCAATAAGACAAAAAAACCACCAACAGATTGGGAAAGGATCTTCACCTATCCTAAATCAGATAAGGGACTAATATCCAATATATATAAAGAACTCAAGAAGGTGGACTCCAGACAGTCAAATAACCCCATTAAAAAATGGGGCTCAGAACTGAACAAAGAATTCTCACCTGAGGAATACCGAATGGCAGAGAAACACCTGAAAAAATGTTCAACATCCTTAATCATCAGGGAAATGCAAATCAAAACAACCCTGAGATTCCACCTCACACCAGTCAGAATGGCTAAGATCAAAAATTCAGGTGACAGCAGATGCTGGCGAGGATGTGGAGAAAGAGGAACACTCCTCCATTGTTGGTGGGATTGCAAGCTTGTACAACCACTCTGGAAATCAGTCTGGCGGTTCCTCAGAAAATTGGACATAGTACTACCGGAGGATCCAGCAATACCTCTCCTGGGCATATATCCAGAAGATGTCCCAACCGGTAAAAAGGACACATGCTCCACTATGTTCATAGCAGCCCTATTTATAATAGCCAGAAGCTGGAAAGAACCCAGATGTCCCTCAACAGAGGAATGGATACAGAAATTATGGTACATTTACACAATGGAGTACTACTCAGCTATTAAAAAGAATGAATTTATGAAATTCCTAGCCAAATGGATGGACCTGGAGGGCATCATCTTGAGTGAAGTAACACAATCACAAAAGAACTCACACAATATGTATTCACTGATAAGTGGATATTAGCCCAAAACTTAGGATACCCAAGATATAAGATACAATTTGATAAACGCATGAAACTCAAGAAGAATGAAGACCAAAGTGTGGACACTGTGCACCTTCTTAAAATTGGGAACAAAACACCCAGGGAAGGAGTTACAGAGACAAAGTTCGTAGCTGTGATGAAAGGATGGCCCATTTAGAGACTGCCGTATCCAGGGATCCATCCCATAATCAGCTTCTAAAAGCTGACACCATTGCATACACTAGCAAGATTTTGCTGAAAGGACCCAAATATAGCTGTCTCTTGTGAGACGATGCCGGGGCCTAGCAAACACAGGAGTGGATGTTCACAGTCAGCTATTGGATGTATCACAGGGCTCCCGATGGAGAAGCTAGAGAAAGTACCCAAGGAGCTAAAGGGATCTGCAACCCTATTGTTGGAACAACATGATGTACTAACCAGAACCCCGGAGCTCTTGTCTCTAGCTGCATATGTATCGAAAGATGGCCTAGAAGCCAACAATGGAAAGAGAGGCCCATTGGACTTGCAAACTTTATATGCCCCAATATAGGGGAATGCCAGGGCCAAAGAATGGGAATGGATGGGTAGGGAAGTGGGGGGCGCTATGGGGGACTTTTGGGATAGCATTGGAAATGTAATTGAGGAAAATATGTAATAAAAATATTAAAAATAAAAAAAAAATATGCCGAGAAACACTGAAAAACGTGGAAAATTATTAATACACGCTGTAGGACCCAGAATATGGTGAGAAACCCTGAAAAAAGTAGAAAATTAAAAACTCACACTGGAGGATCCCAAATATGGTAAGAAAAACTGAAAAGAGTAGAAAATTAAAAATTCACACTGAAGAACCCCGAATATGGCGAGAAAACCTGAAAAAAGTAGAAAATTAAAAACTTACACTGTCAGACCCAGAATATGGCAAGAAACCCTGAAAAAAGTAGAAAATTAAAAAGTCACAGTGAAGGACCCCAAATATGGCGAGAAAACCTGAAAAAGGTGGAAAATGAGAAAATCACACTGTAGGACTCAGAATTATGAAAAAACTTGAAAAACGTGGAAAAAGAGAAAATCACACTGCAGGACACAGAATATGCGGAGAAACCCTGAAAAACATGAAAATTAAAAATTCTAACTGTCGGACCCAGATTATGGCGAGAAACCAAAAAACAAGTGGAAAATTAAAATTTCACACTGTATTACCCAGAATATGCCGAGAAATACTGAAAAACGTGGAAAATTAAAATTCACATAGAAGGACCTGGAATATGGCAAGAAAAACTGAAAAAGGTGGAAAATGAGAAAATCACACTGTAGGACCCAGAATATGCTGAGAAACCCTGAAAACGTGGAAAATTAAAAATATACGCTGTTGGACCCAGAATATGTCGAGAAACACTGAAAAATTAGAAAAGTAAAAAATCACACGGAAGGACCCCAAATATGGCAAGAAAACCTGAAAAGTTGAAAAATGAGAAAATCACACTGTAGGCCCCAGAATTATGAAAAAACTTGAAAAACGTGGAAAATGAGAAAATCACACTGAAGGACCCAAAATATGACGAAAAACACTTGAAAAACGTGGAAAATTAAAAATACACGCACAAGGACACAGAATATTTTGAGAAATCCTGAAAAATTAGAAAATTATACACTTACACTGAAGGACCCCAAATATGGAGAGAGCACCTGAAAAAAGAAAATTAAAAATTCACACTGAAGGACCCAGAATTGTGAAAGAACTTGAAAAACATCGAAAATGAGAAAATCACACTGTAGGACCCAGAATATGCCTAGAAACCCTGAAAACATGGAAAATTAAAAATACACGCTGTAGGACCCACAATATGGCAAGAAACCCTGAAAAAAATAGAAAAGTACAAACTCACACTGAAGGACCCCAAATATGGCTAGAAAACCTGAAAATGTGAAAAATGAGAAAATCACACTGCAGAACCCAGAATATGCCGAGAAACCCTGAAAAACGTGAAAATTAAAAATTCACACTGTTGGACACAGAATATGGCGAGAAATACTGAAAAACGTGGAAAATTTAAAATTCACACTGAAGGTCCTGGAATATGTCAAGAAAAGCTAAAAAACGTTGATAAGAGAAAAATCACACTGTAGGACCCAGAATATGACAGAAAAACCTGAAAAACGTGGAAAATTAAAAATTAACTCTAAAGTGCCCGGCATATGGCGAGAAAACCTGAAAAACGAGGAAAACTCAAAACTCACGCTGTATGACACAGAATATGTCGAGAAACCCTGAAAAATTAGAAAATTAAAAACTCACACTGAAGAACCCCAAATATGGCGAGAGAACCTGAAAAATGTAGAAAATTAAAAATTCACACTGAAGGACCCAGAACATGGCAATAACACCTGAAAAACGAGGAAAATTCAAAACTCACTATGTAGGACCCAGAATATGGCAAGAAAAGCTGAAAAAGGAGGAAAACTCAAAACTCACACTGTAGAACCCAGAATATGGCGAGAAAAGCTGAAAAAGGTGGAAAACGAGAATAATCACACTGTAGGACCGAGATTTAGAAAAAAAATTGAAAAACGTCGAAAATGAGAAAATCACACTGTAGGACCCAGAATATGCTGAGAAACCCTGAAAAACGTGGAAAATTAAAAATACACGCTGTAGGACCCAGAATATGGCTAGAAACCCTGAAAAAAGTAGAAAATTACAAACTCACACTGAAGACCCCTAATATGTCGAGAAATCCTGAAAAAGGTGGAAAATGAGAAAATCACTCTGTAGGACCCAGAATTGGGAAAAAACCTGAAAAATGTCGTAAATGAGAAAAATCACACTGTAGGACCCAGAATATGACAAAAAAAAACCCTGAAAAACGTGGAAAATTAAAAATACACGCTGTAGGACAGAGAATATGCGGAGAAACCCTGAATAACGTAAAAATTAACGATTCACACTGTTGGACAAAGAATATGGCGAGAAACCATGAAAAAAGTGGAAAATTAAAAATTCACACTGTATTACGCAAAATATGGAAAGAAATACTGAAAAACGTGAAAATTAAAAATTCACACTGAAGGACCTGGAATATGGCAAGAAAACCTGAAAAACGTGAAAATGAGAAAATCACACTGTAGGTCCCAGAATATGACGAAAAAACCTGAAAAAAGTAGAAAACTAAAAATTCACACTGAAGGACCCAGAATATGTAGAGATAACCTGAAAAACAAGGAAAATTAAAAACTCACACTGAGGGACCCAGAGTATGGCGAGAAAACCTGAAAAAAGTAGAAAAATTAAAAATTCACACTGAAGGACCCCGAATATGGCCAGAAAAACTGAAAAAGGTGGAAAATGACAATAATCACACTGTAGGACCCAGAATTGCGAAAAAACTTGAAAAGCGTCGAAAATGAGAAAATCACACTGTAGGACCCATAATGTGCCGAGAAACCCTGAAAACGTGGTAAATTAAAAATATACGGTGTAGGACCCAGAATATGGCGAGAAACCCTGAAAAAGTAGAAAATTAAAAACTCACAGTGAAATACCCCAAGAATTGCGAAAAAACTTGAAAATCGTGGAAAATGAGAAAATCACACTGCTGGACCCAGAATATGCCAATAAACCCTGAAAAACGTGAAAATTAAAAATCCACACTGTCGGACACAGAATATGGCAAGAATCATGAAAAAAGTGGAAAATTAAAAATTCACACTGAAGGACCCCTGATATGGCAAGAAAACCTGAAAAACAAGGAAAATTCAAAACTCACACTATAGGACCGAGAATATGGCGAGAAATATTGAAAAGGATGGAAAATGAGAATAATCACACTATATAACCCAGATTTGGAAAAAAAAATTAAAAAATGTCGAAAATGAGAAAATCACACTGTAGGACCCAGAATATGCCTAGAAACTCTGAAAACATGGAAAATTAAAAATATATGCTTTAGAACCCAGAATATGTCGAGAAACACTGAAAAATTAGAAAAGTAAGAAATCACACGGAAGGACACCAAATATGGCGAGAAAACCTGAAAAAGTTGAAAAATGAGAAAATCACACTGTAGGACCCAGAATTATGAAAAAACTTGAAAAACGTGGAAAATGAGAAAAATACACTGCAGGACCCAGAATATGACGAAAAAAAACTTGAAGAACGTGGAAAATTAAAAATACACGCTCTAGGACACAGAATATGTTGAAAAATCCTGAAAAAATAGAAAATCATAAACTAACACTGAAGGATCCCAAATATGGAGAGAGAACCTGAAAAAAGTAGAAAATTAAAAATTCACACTGAAGGACCCAGAATTGCGAAAGAACTTGAAAAACATCGAAAATGAGAAAATCACACTGTAGGACCCAGGATATGCCGAGAAACCCTGAAAACATGGAAAAATAAAAATACAGGCTGTAGGACCCAGAATATGACGGAAAAACCTGAAAATCATGGAAAATTAAAATTTAACACTAAAGAGCCAGGCATATGGTGAGAAAACATGAAAAAAGAGGAAAACTCAAAACTCACGCTGTAGGACACAGAATATGTTGAGAAACCCTGAAAAATTAGAAAATTAAAAACTCACACTGAAGAACCCCAAATATGGCCAGAGAACCTGAAAAATGTAGAAAATTAAAAATTCACAGTGAAAGACCCAGAACATGGCAATAAAACCTGAAAAACGAGGAAAATTCAAAACTCACTAAGTAGGACCCAGAATATGGCAAGAAAACCTGAAAAAGGAGGAAAACTCAAAACTCACACTGTAGAACCCAGAATATGGCGAGAAAACCTGAAAAAGGTGGAAAATGAGAATAATCACACTGTAGGACCGAGATTTGGAAAAAAAAAATTGAAAAACGTCGAAAATGAGAAAATCACACTGTAGGACCCAGAATATGCTGAGAAACCCTGAAAAACGTGGAAAATTAAAAATACACTCTGTAGGACCCAGAATTATGCAAAAACTTGAAAAACGTAGAAAATGAGAAAATCACACGGCAGGACCCAGAATATGCAGAGAAACCCTAAAAAACGTGAAAATTTAAAATTCACACTGTCAGACACAGAATATGGCGAGAAATACTGAAAAACGTGGAAAATTAAAAATACACGCTGTAGGACCCAGAATATGGCTAGAAACCCTGAAAAAAGTAGAAAATTACAAACTCACACTGAAGGACCCCTAATATGGCGAGAAATCCTGAAAAAGGTGGAAAATGAGAAAATCACTCTGTAGGACCCAGAATTGGGAAAAAACCTGAAAAATGTCATAAATGAGAAAAATCACACTGTAGGACCCAGAATATGACGAAAAACCCTGAAAAACTTGGAAAATTAAAAATACACGCTGTAGGAAAAAGAATATCGAGAAACCCTGAATAACGTGAAAATTAACAATTCACACTGTCGGACAAAGAATATGGTGAGAAACCATGAAAAAAGTGGAAAATTAAAAATTCACACTGTATTAGGCAAAATATGGAAAGAAATACTGAAAAACGTGAAAATTAAAAATTCACACTGAAGGACCTGGAATATGGCAAGAAAACCTGAAAAACGTGAAAATGAGAAAATCACACTGTAGGTCCAAGAATATTACAAAAAAACCTGAAAAAAGTAGAAAATTAAAAATTCACACTGAAGGACACAGAATATGTAGAGATAACCTGAAAAACGAGGAAAATTAAAAACTCACACTGAGGGACCCAGAATATGGCGAGAAAACCTGAAAAAAGTAGAAAATTAAAAACTCACAGTGAAGTACCCCAAGAATTGCGAAAAAACTTGAAAATCGTGGAAAATGAGAAAATCACACTGCTGGACCCAGAATATGCCGATAAACCCTAAAAATCGTGAAAATTAAAAATTCACACTGTCGGACACAGAATATGGCAAGAATCATGAAAAAAGTGGAAAATTCAAAATTCACACTGTATTACCCAGTATATGGCGAGAAATATTGAAAACGTGGAAAATTAAAAAATCACACTGAAGGACCCCTTCATATGGCAAGAAAACCTGAAAAACAAGGAAAATTCAAAACTCACACTATAGGACCCAGAATATGGCGAGAAATCCTGAAAAAGATGGAAAATGAGAATAATCACACTACAAAACCCAGATTTGGAAAAAAAAATTGAAAAACGTCGAAAATGAGAAAATCACACTGTAGGACCCAGAATATGCCGAGAAACCCTGAAAACGTGGAAAATTAAAAATATACGCTGTAGGACCCAGAATATGTCGAGAAACACTGAAAAATTAGAAAAGTAAAAAATCACACGGAAGGACCCCAAATATGGCGAGAAAACCTGAAAAAGTTTAAAAATGAGAAAATCACACTGAAGGACCCAGAATTACGAAAAAACTTGAAAAACGTGGAAAAATGAGAAAATCACACTGCAGGACCCAGAATATGACGAAAAAACTTGAAAAACGTGGAAAATTAAAAATACAAGCTCTAGGACACAGAATATGTTGAGAAATCCTGAAAATTTAGAAAATTATCAACTTACACTGAAGGACCCCCAAATATGGAGAGAGAACCTGAAAAAAGTAGAAAATTAAAAATTCACACTGAAGGACCCAGAATTGCGAAAGAACTTGAAAAACATCGAAAATGAGAAAATCACACTGTAGGACCCAGAATATGCTGAGAAACCCTGAAAAACGTGGAAAATTAAAAATACACGCTGTAGGACCCAGAATATGGAGAGAAACCCTGAAAAATTAGAAAAGTAAAAATTCATACTGAAGGACCCCAACTATGGCGAGAAAACCTGAAATAGGTGGAAAATGAGAAAATCACACTGTCGGACCCAGAATTACGCAAAAACTTGAAAAACGTGGAAAATGAGAAAATCACACGGCAGGACCCAGAATATGCAGAGAAACCCTGAAAAACGTGAAAATTAAAAATTCACACTGTTGGACACAGAATATGGCGAGAAATACTGAAAAACGTGGAAAATTAAAAATACACGCTGTAGGACCCAGAATATGGCTAGAAACCCTGAAGAAAGTAGAAAATTACAAACTCACACTGAAGGACCCCAAATATGGCGAGAAAACCTGAAAAAGTTGAAAAATGAGAAAATCACACTGTAGGACCCAGAATTATGAAAAAACTTGAAAAACGTGGAAAATGAGAAAAATACACTGCAGGACCCAGAATATGACGAAAAAAAACTTGAAGAACGTGGAAAATTAAAAATACACGCTCTAGGACACAGAATATGTTGAAAAATCCTGAAAAAATAGAAAATCATAAACTAACACTGAAGGATCCCAAATATGGAGAGAGAACCTGAAAAAAGTAGAAAATTAAAAATTCACACTGAAGGACCCAGAATTGCGAAAGAACTTGAAAAACATCGAAAATGAGAAAATCACACTGTAGGACCCAGGATATGCCGAGAAACCCTGAAACATGGAAAAATAAAAATACAGGCTGTAGGACCCAGAATATGACGGAAAAACCTGAAAATCATGGAAAATTAAAATTTAACACTAAAGAGCCAGGCATATGGTGAGAAAACATGAAAAAAGAGGAAAACTCAAAACTCACGCTGTAGGACACAGAATATGTTGAGAAACCCTGAAAAATTAGAAAATTAAAAACTCACACTGAAGAACCCCAAATATGGCCAGAGAACCTGAAAAATGTAGAAAATTAAAAATTCACAGTGAAAGACCCAGAACATGGCAATAAAACCTGAAAAACGAGGAAAATTCAAAACTCACTAAGTAGGACCCAGAATATGGCAAGAAAACCTGAAAAAGGAGGAAAACTCAAAACCTCACACTGTAGAACCCAGAATATGGCGAGAAAACCTGAAAAAGGTGGAAAATGAGAATAATCACACTGTAGGACCGAGATTTGGAAAAAAAAATTGAAAAACGTCGAAAATGAGAAAATCACACTGTAGGACCCAGAATATGCTGAGAAACCCTGAAAAACGTGGAAAATTAAAAATACACTCTGTAGGACCCCAGAATTATGCAAAAACTTGAAAAACGTAGAAAATGAGAAAATCACACGGCAGGACCCAGAATATGCAGAGAAACCCTAAAAAACGTGAAAATTTAAAATTCACACTGTCAGACACAGAATATGGCGAGAAATACTGAAAAACGTGGAAAATTAAAAATACACGCTGTAGGACCCAGAATATGGCTAGAAACCCTGAAAAAAGTAGAAAATTACAAACTCACACTGAAGGACCCCTAATATGGCGAGAATCCTGAAAAAGGTGGAAAATGAGAAATCACTCTGTAGGACCCAGAATTGGGAAAAAACCTGAAAAATGTCATAAATGAGAAAAATCACACTGTAGGACCCAGAATATGACGAAAAACCCTGAAAAACTTGGAAAATTAAAAATACACGCTGTAGGAAAAAGAATATCGAGAAACCCTGAATAACGTGAAAATTAACAATTCACACTGTCGGACAACAGAATATGGTGAGAAACCATGAAAAAAGTGGAAAATTAAAAATTCACACTGTATTAGGCCAAAATATGGAAAGAAATACTGAAAAACGTGAAAATTAAAAATTCACACTGAAGGACCTGGAATATGGCAAGAAAACCTGAAAAACGTGAAAATGAGAAAAATCACACTGTAGGTCCAAGAATATTACAAAAAAACCTGAAAAAAGTAGAAAATTAAAAATTCACACTGAAGGACACAGAATATGTAGAGATAACCTGAAAAACGAGGAAAATTAAAAACTCACACTGAGGGACCCAGAATATGGCGAGAAAACCTGAAAAAAGTAGAAAATTAAAAACTCACAGTGAAGTACCCAAGAATTGCGAAAAAACTTGAAAATCGTGGAAAATGAGAAAATCACACTGCTGGACCCAGAATATGCCGATAAACCCTAAAAATCGTGAAAATTAAAAATTCACACTGTCGGACACAGAATATGGCAAGAATCATGAAAAAAGTGGAAAATTCAAAATTCACACTGTATTACCCAGTATATGGCGAGAAATATTGAAAACGTGGAAAATTAAAAAATCACACTGAAGGACCCCTTCATATGGCAAGAAAACCTGAAAAACAAGGAAAATTCAAAACTCACACTATAGGACCCAGAATATGGCGAGAAATCCTGAAAAAGATGGAAAATGAGAATAATCACACTACAAAACCCAGATTTGGAAAAAAAAAATGAAAAACGTCGAAAATGAGAAAATCACACTGTAGGACCCAGAATATGCCGAGAAACCCTGAAAACGTGGAAAATTAAAAATATACGCTGTAGGACCCAGAATATGTCGAGAAACACTGAAAAATTCAGAAAAGTAAAAAATCACACGGAAGGACCCCAAATATGGCGAGAAAACCTGAAAAAGTTTAAAAATGAGAAAATCACACTGAAGGACCCAGAATTACGAAAAAACTTGAAAAAACGTGGAAAATGAGAAAATCACACTGCAGGACCCAGAATATGACGAAAAAACTTGAAAAACGTGGAAAATTAAAAATACAAGCTCTAGGACACAGAATATGTTGAGAAATCCTGAAAATTTAGAAAATTATCAACTTACACTGAAGGACCCCCAAATATGGAGAGAGAACCTGAAAAAAGTAGAAAATTAAAAATTCACACTGAAGGACCCAGAATTGCGAAAGAACTTGAAAAACATCGAAAATGAGAAAATCACACTGTAGGACCCAGAATATGCTGAGAAAACCCTGAAAAAACGTGGAAAATTAAAAATACACGCTGTAGGACCCAGAATATGGAGAGAAACCCTGAAAAATTAGAAAAGTAAAAATTCATACTGAAGGACCCCAACTATGGCGAGAAAACCTGAAATAGGTGGAAAATGAGAAAATCACACTGTCGGACCCAGAATTACGCAAAAACTTGAAAAACGTGGAAAATGAGAAAATCACACGGCAGGACCCAGAATATGCAGAGAAACCCTGAAAAACGTGAAAATTAAAAATTCACACTGTTGGACACAGAATATGGCGAGAAATACTGAAAAACGTGGAAAATTAAAAATACACGCTGTAGGACCCAGAATATGGCTAGAAACCCTGAAGAAAGTAGAAAATTACAAACTCACACTGAAGGACCCCTAATATGGCGAGAAATCCTGAAAAAGGTGGAAAATGAGAAAATCACTCTGTAGAACCAGAATTGGGAAAAAACCTGAAAAATATCGTAATTGAGAAAAATCACACTGTAGGACCCAGAATATGACGAAAAACCCTGAAAACATGGAAAATTAAAAATGCACGCTGCAGGACACAGAATATGCCTAGAAATCCTGAATAACGTGAAAATTAACGATTCACACTGTCGGACAAAGAATATGGCGAGAAACCATGAAAAAAGTGGAAAATTAAAAATTCACAACTGTATTATGCAAAATATGGAAAGAAATACTGAAAAAGGTGAAAATTAAAAATTCACACTGAAGGACCTGGAATATGGCAAGAAAACCTGAAAAACGTGGAAATGAGAAAATCACACTGTAGGTTCCAGAATATGACGAAAAAACCTGAAAAAAGTAGAAAATTAAAAATTCACACTGAAGGACCCAGAATATGTAGAGATAACCTGAAAAACGAGGAAAATTAAAAATTCACACTGAGGGACCCAGAATATGGCGAGAAAACCTGAAAAAAGTAGAAAATTAAAAATTCACACTGAAGGACCCCAAATATGGCCAGAAAAACTGAAAAAGGTGGAAAATGACAATAATCACACTGTAGGACCCAGAATTGCGAAAAAACTTGAAAAGCGTCGAAAATGAGAAAATCACACTGTAGGACCCATAATGTGCCGAGAAACCCTGAAAACGTGGTAAATTAAAAATACACGGTGTAGGACCCAGAATATGGTAAGAAACCCTGAAAAAAGTAGAAAATTAAAATCTCAGAGTGAAGTACCCCAAGAATTGCGAAAAAACTTGAAAATCGTGGAAAATGAGAAAATCACACTGCTGGACCCAGAATATGCCAATAAACCCTGAAAAACGTGAAAATTAAAAATCCACACTGTCGGACACAGAATATGGCAAGAATCATGAAAAAAGTGGAAAATTAAAAATTCACACTGAAGTACCCCTTATATGGCAAGAAAACCTGAAAATCAAGGAAAATTCAAAACTCACACTAAAGGACCCAGAATATGGCGAGAAATACTAAAAAAAAAAGATGGAAAATGAGAATAATCACACTATAGAATCCAGATTTGGAAAAAAAAAATTGAAAAACGTCGAAAATGAGAAAATCACACTGTAGGACCCAGAATATGCCGAGAAACCCTGAAAACATGGAAAATTAAAAATACACGCTGTAGGACCCAGAATATGGCGAGAAACCCTGAAAAAAGTAGAAAATTACAAACTCACAATGAAGGACCCCAAATATGGCTAGAAAACCTGAAAAATGTGGAAAATGAGAAAATCACACTGCAGGACCCAGAAAATGCCAAGAAACCCTGAAAAACGTGAAAATTAAAAATTCACACTGTTGGACACAGAATATGGCGAGAAATACTGAAAAACGTGGAAAATTTAAAATTCACACTGAAGGTCCTGGAATATGTCAAGAAAAGCTGAAAAAGGTGGAAATGAGAAAAATCACACTGTAGGACCCATAATATGACGGAAAAACATGAAAAACGAGGAAAATTAAAAATTAACACTAAAGTGCCTGGCATATGGCGAGAAAACCTAAAAAATGAGGAAAACTCAAAACTCACGCTGTAGGACACAGAATATGTCGAGAAACCCTGAAAAATTAGAAAATAAAAAACTCACACTGAAGAAACCCAAATATGACGAGAGAACATGAAAAATGTAGAAAATTAAAAATTCACACTAAAGGACCCAGAACATCGCAATAAAACCTGAAAAATGAGGAAAAATCAAAACTCACTATGTAGGACCCAGAATATGGCAAGAAAACCTGAAAAAGGAGGAAAACTCAAAACTCACACTGTAGAACCCAGAATATGGCCAGAAAACCTGAAAAAGGTGGAAAATGAGAATAATCACACTCTAGGACCGAGATTTGGAAAAAAAAAATTGACAAACGTTGAAAATGAGAAAATCACACTGTAGGACCCAGAATATGCTGAGAAACCCTGAAAAACGTGGAAAATTAAAAATACACGCTGTAGGACCCAGAATATGGAGAGAAACCCTGAAAAATTATGAAAATTAAAAATTCACACTGTTGGACACAGAATATGGCGAGAAATACTGAAAAACGTGGAAAATTAAAAATTCACACTGAAGAAACTGCAATATGGCAAAAAAAAACATGGAAAACGTGTAAATGAGAAAATTACTCTGTAGGACACAGAATATGACCCAAAAACCTGAAAAACGTGCATTATTAAAAATTCACAATTAAGGACCCAGAGTATTCCAGAAAACCTGAAAAACGTGGAAAATTAAAAATTCACAGTGAAGGACCTGGAATATGGTGAGAAAAACTGAAAAATTAGAAAATAAAAAACTCACACTGAAGGACCCCAAATATGGCGAGAAAACATGAAAAAAGTAGAAAATTAAAAATTCACACTGAAGGACCCAGAATATGGCAATAAAACCTGAAAAAACGAGGAAAATTAAAAACTCACACTGAAGGACCCAGAATATGGTGAGAAAACATAAAAAAAAGTAGAAAATTAAAAATTCACACTGAAGGACCCCGAATATGGTGAGAAAACCTGAAATGTGGAAAATGAGAAAATCGCACTGTATGCTGACAAACCCTGAAAAACGTGAAAATTAAAAATTCAGACTGTATTACCCAGAATATGGTATGAAATACTGAAAAACCTGAAAAATTATAAATTCACAATGAAGGTCCTGGAATATGGCAAGAAAACCTGAAAAACCTGGAAGTGAGAAAATTACACAGTAGAACCAGAATATGACGAAGAAACCTGAAAAACGTGGAAAATTAAAAATTCACACTGAATGACCCGGATATAGAGAGCAAAACTGAAAAACGAGGAAAAATAAAATCGCACACTGAAGGACCCAGAATATGACGAGAAAACCTGAAAAACCTGGAAAATTAAATATTCACACTGTAGGACCCAGAATATGGCGAGAAACACTGAAAAATATTGAAAATTAAAAATTCACACTATAGGACCAGAATATGGCAAGAAACCTTGAAAAACGTGGAAAATTAAAAATTCACACTGTATTACCCAGAATATGGCTAGAAATACTGAAAAACGTGGAAAATTAAAAATTCACACTGAAGGACCTGGAATATGGTAGGAAAATCTGAAAAACATGGAAATGAGAAAATCACACTGTAGGACCAAGGATATGACAAAAAAAAAAAAAAACCTGAAAAACGTGGAAAATTAAAAATTCAGAATGAAGGACTCCGACTATGGCAAGAAAACCTGAAAAAGGTTGAAAATGAGAATAATCACACTTTAGGACCCAAATGCTAAAAAAAAACTTTAAAATCTTCGTAAATGAGAAAATCACACTCTAGGACCCAGAATATGCCGAGAAACCCTGAAAAAAGTAGAAAATTACAAACTCAAACTGAATAACCCCAAATATGGCGAGAAAACCTGAAAAAGAAGGAAAATGAGAAAATCACACTGTAGGACCCAGAATTATGAAAAAACTTGAAAAACCTGGAAAAGTAAAAATTAACACTGAAGAACCCGGAATATGGTGATGAAACCTAAAATCGAGGAAAATTTAAAACTCAAACTGTAGACCAGGAAATATGGCCAGAAACACTGAAAAATGGAGAAAATGAAAAATTCACACTGTAGGACCCAGAATATGGCGAGAAACCCTGAAATAAGTAGAAAAATAAAAACTCTCACTGAAGGACCTGGAATATGTCGAGAAACCCTGAAAAAGGTGGAAAATGAGAAAATTACATGGTAAGACCCAGAAATGTGAAAAAACTCGGAAAAAGTGGAAAATGTGAAAATCACACTGTAGGACCCAGAATGTGCCTAGAAACACTGAAAAACATGAAAAATTAAAAATACACGCATTAGGACCCAGAATATGTTGAGAAACCCTGAAAAATTAGAAAATTAAAAACCCACACTGAAGGATCCCGAATATGATGAAAAAAACCTGAAAAACGTGGAAATGAGAAAATCACACTGTAGGACCGAGAATATGACGAAAAAACTTGAAAAACGTGGAAAATTAAAAATTCACACTGAAGGACCCGTATATGGCGAGAAAACCTGAAAAAAGTAGAAAATTAAAAATTCACACTGAAGGACCCCGAATATGGGGAGAAAACCTGAAAAAGGTGGAAAATGAGAATAATCACACTGTAGGATCAAGAATTGAGAAAAAACATGAAAAAAGTCAAAAATGAGAAAATCACACTGTAGGATCAAGAATATGCCGAGAAACACTGAAAAACTTGGAAAATTATTAATACACGCTGTAGGACCCAGAATATGGCGAGAAACCCTGAAAAAAGTAGAAAATTAAAAACTCACACTGGAGGATCCCAAATATGGTAAGAAAAACTGAAAAGAGTAGAAAATTAAAAATTCACACTGAAGAACCCCGAATATGGCGAGAAAACCTGAAAAAAGTAGAAAATTAAAAACTTACACTGTCAGACCCAGAATATGGCAAGAAACCCTGAAAAAAGTAGAAAATTAAAAAGTCACAGTGAAGGACCCCAAATATGGCGAGAAAACCTGAAAAAGGTGGAAAATGAGAAAATCACACTGTAGGACTCAGAATTATGAAAAAACTTGAAAAACGTGGATAAAGAGAAAATCACACTGCAGGACACAGAATATGCGGAGAAACCCTGAAAAACATGAAAATTAAAAATTCTAACTGTCGGACCCAGATTATGGCGAGAAACCAAAAAACAAGTGGAAAATTAAAATTTCACACTGTATTACCCAGAATATGCCGAGAAATACTGAAAAACGTGGAAAATTAAAATTCACATAGAAGGACCTGGAATATGGCAAGAAAACCTGAAAAAGGTGGAAAATGAGAATAATCACACTGTAGGACCCAGAATATGCCAAGAAACCCTGGAAAACGTGGAAAATTAAAAATTCACACTGAAGGACCTTGAATATGGAGAGAAAACCTGAAAAACGAGGAAAATTAAAAACTCACACTGAAGGACCCAGAATATGGCAAGAAAACCTGAGAAACGTGGAAATGAGAAAATCACACTGTAGGACCCAGAATATGGCGGGAAAACCAGAAAAACGTGAAAAATTTAAATTTCATACTGTAGGATGCAGAATATGTTGAGAAACACTGAAAAAAGCAAAAAATTAAAATCTCACAAAGAAGGACCCCAAATATGGCGAGAAAATCTGATAAAGGTGGAAAATGAGAAAATCACACTGTAGGACCCAGAATTGCGAAAAAACTTGAAAAACGTCGAAAATGAGAAAATCATACTGTAGGACCCAGCATATGCAGAGAAACCCTGAAAAACGTGCAAAATTAAACATACACGTGGTAGGACCCTGAATATGGCAACAAACCCTGAAAAAGTAGAAAATTAAAAACTCACACTGAAGGACCCAGAATATGGTGAGAAAAACTGAAAAAGGTTGAAAATGAGAAAATCACAGTGTAGGACCCAGTATATGACGAAAAAAACTTAAAAACGATTAAAATTAAAAATTCACACTGTAGGACCCCAAATATGGCGAGAAAACCTGAAAAAGTTGGAAAATGAGAAAATCACACCTTAGGACACAGAATTGTGAAAAAACTTGAAATAAGGGGAAAATGAGAAAATCACACTGTAGGACCCAGAATATGACCAGAAACCCTGAAAAACATCGAAAATTAAAAATACACGCTGTAGGACCCAGAATATGGCAAGAAACCCTGAAAAAAGTAGATAATTAAAAACTCACACTGAAGGACACAGAATATGGCGAGAAACACTGAAAAATTAGAAAGATAAAAAATCACACTGAAGGACCCTAAATATGGCGAGAAAACCTTAAAAAGTTGTAAAATGAGAAAATCCCACTGTAGGACTCAGAATTACGAAAAAAAACTCGAAAAACGTGGAAAAAGAGAAAATCACTCTGCAGGACCCAGAATATGCCAAGAAACCCTGAAAATCGTGAAAATTAAAAATTCACACTGTCGGACACAGGATATGGCGAGAAACCATGAAAAAATTTGAAAATTAAAAGTTCACACTGTATTACCCAGAATATGGCGAGAAATACTGAAACACGTGGAAAATTAAAAATTCACACTGAAGGTCCCGGAATATGGCAAGGAAACCTGAAAAACGTGGAAATGAGAAAATCACACTGCAGAACACAGATAATGCCAAGAAACCCTGAAAAACGTGGATAATTAAAAATTCACACTGAAGGTCCCAGAATATGGCAGGGAAACCTGAAAAACGTGTAAATGAGAAAATCTCAGTGTAGGACCCAGAATATGACGAAAAAAACCTGAAAAACGTGGAAAATTAAAAATTCACACAGAAGGACCTACAATATGGTGAGAAAACCTGAAAAACAAGGAAAATTTAAAAATCACAATGAAGGACCCAGAATATGGAGAGAAAACCTGAAAAAACTAGAAAATTGAATATTCACACTGAAGGACCCCGAATATGGCAAGAAAACCTGAAAAAGGTGGAAAATGAGAAAATCACACTGCAGGACCCAGAATATGCCCAGAAACCATGAAAAATGTGGAAAATTAAAAATTCACACTGTAGGAACCATAATATGGCGAGAAAAACTGAAAAACGTGGAAAATTAAAAATTCACACTGAAGGAAAACCTGAAAAACGAGGAAAATTCAAAACACACACTGTAGGAACCAGAATATGGCGAGAAAACCTGAAAAAGGTGGAAAATGAGAAAATCACACTGTAGGACGCAGAATATGAAGAAAAAACTTGAAAAACGTGGAAAATTGAAAATACATGATGTAGGACACAGAATATGTCGAGAAACCCTGAAAAATTAGAAAATTAAATCCTCACACTTAGGGACCCCAAATATGGCGAGAGAACCTGAAAAAAGTAGAAAATTAAAAATTCACACTGAAGGACCCAGAATTGCGAAAAAACTTGAAAAACGTGGAAAATGAGAAAATCACACTGTAGGACCAAGAATATGCCGAGAAACCCTGAAAACGTGGAAAATTAAAAATACACGCTGTAGGACCCAGAATATGGCGAGAAACCCTGAAAAAAGTAGAAAATTACAAATTCACACTGAAGGACCCCAAATATGGCTAGAAAACCTGAAAAAGTTGGAAAATGAGAAAATCACACTGCAGGACCCAGAATATGCCGAGAAACTCTGAAAAACGTAAAAATTAAAAATTCACACTCTTGGACACAGAATATGGCAAGAAATACTGAAAATCGTGGAAATGAGAAAATCACACTGTAGGACCCAGAATATGACGGAAAAACCTGAAAATGGTGGAAAATGAGAATAATCACACTGTAGGACCCAGATTTGGAAAAAAAAATTGAAAAACGTCGAAAATGAGAAAATAACTCTGTAGGACCCAGAATATGTCGAGAAACCCTGAAAAAAGTGAAAATTAAAAATTCACACTCTCGGGCACAGAATATGGCGAGAAATACTGAAAAACATGGAAAATTAAAAATTCACACCGAAGGACCTGGAATATGTCAACAAAACCTGAAAACGTGGAAATGAGAAAATCACACTGTAGGACCCAGAATATGTCGAGAAACCCTGAAAACGTGGAAAATTAAAAATACACGCTGTAGGACACAGAATATGGTGAGAAACCCTGAAAAAAGAAGAAAATTAAAACCTCACACTGAAGGACCCCAAATATGGCGATTAAACCTGAAAAGGGTGGAAAATGAGAAAATCACACTGTAGGACCCAGAATTATGAAAAAACTTGAAAAACGTGGAAAATGTGAAAATCACACTGTAGGACAGAGAATATGCGGAGAAACCCTGAAAACGTGGAAAATTAAAAATACACGCTGTAGAACCCAGAATATGGCGAGAAAACCTGAGAAAAGTAGAAAATTACATACTCACACTGAAGGACTCCAAATTTGGTAGAAAACCTGATAAAGGTGGAAAATGAGAAAATCACACTGTAGCACCCAGAATTAAAAAAAAAAAACGTGAAAAACGTGGAAAATGAGAAAATCACACTGCAGAACACAGATAATGCTGAGAAACCCTGAAAAACGTGGAAATGAGAAAATCACACTGTAGGACCCAGAATTGGAAAAAAACTCGAAAAACTTGTAAAATGAGAAAATCACACTGTAGGTCCCAGAATATGGCGAGAAACCCCGAAAAACATGCAAAATTAAATATAAACGCTGTAGGACCCAGAATAAGGCAAGAAACCCTGTAAAAAGTAGATAATTAAAAACTCACACTGAAAGACCTGGAATATGGCGACAAAACCAGAAAAACATGGAAAATTAATAACTCACACTCAAGGATTTGGAATATAGGGAGAAAACCTTAAAAATGTGGAAAATTATCAACTCACTCAGAAAGACCTGGAATATGGCCAGAAAACCTGAAAAATGTGGAAGGACATAGAATATGGCGAGAAATCTTGAAAAAGGTAGAAAATTAAAAATTCACACTGTAGGACGCAAAATATGTTGAGAAACCCTGAAAAACGTGGAAAATTAAAAACTCACACTGAAGGACTTGGAATATGATGAAAAACCCTGAAAAAAGTGGAAAATTAAAAATTCCCACTTAAGGACATAGAATATGGCAAGAAACCCTGAAAAAGTGGAAAAACAGAAATTCCCACTGTAGGACCCAAAATTGCGAAAATAACTTGAAAAGGAGGGAAAATGAGAAAAACATACTGTAAGACCCAGAATATGCGAGAAAACCCTGAAAAACATGAAAAGTAAAAATTCACAAGGTCAGACCTAGAACATGAAGAGAAACCATGAAAAAAGTGGAAAATTAAAAATTCACACTGTGTTACCCAGAATATGGGGAGAAACACTGAAAAATGTGGAAAATTAAAAATTTACACTGAAGGACCTGGAATATGGCACAAAAACCTGAAAAACTTGGAAATGAGAAAATCACACTGTAGGACCCAGAATATGATGAAAACACCTGAAAAACATGGAAAATTAAAAATTCACACTGAAGGACCCGGAATATGGCTACAAAACCAGAAAAAATAAAAACTCACACTGAAGGACCCAGAATATGGCGAGATAACCTGAAAAAAGTAGAAAATTAAAAATTCACACTGAAAGACCCCGAATATGGCGAGAAAACCTGAAAGGTGGAAAATGAGAATAATCACACTGTAGGACCCAGAATTGGGAAAAAACATGAAAAATATCGAAAATGAGAAAATCACACTGTAGGACCCAGAATATGCCGAGAAACCATGAAAAACGTGGAAAATTAAAAACACACACTATAGGACCCAGAATATGGCCAGAAACCCTGAAAAAGTACAAAATTAAAAACTCACACTGAAGGACCCCAAATATTGCGATTAAACCTGAAAAAAGTGGAAAATGAGAAAATCACACTGTATTACCCAGAATATGGCAAGAAATACTGAAAAACCTGGAAAATTAAAAATTCACACTGAAGGACGTGGAATATGGCTAGAAAACCTGAAAAACATGGAAATGAGAAAATCACACTGTAAGACCCAGAATATAACGAAAAAACCTGAAAAACGTGGAAAATAAAAAATTCACACTGAAGGACCCGGAATATGTCGAGAAACCCTGAAAAACGTGAAAATTAAAAATTCACACTGAAGGACCCAGAATATGTCGAGAAACCTGAAAAACGAGGAAAATTAAAACCTCACACTGAAGGATATCGAATATGGCGAGAAAACGTGAAAAAGTTTAAAAATGATAATAATCACACTGTAGGACCCAGAATTGCGAAAAAATTTGTAAAAAGTCCTAAATGAGAAAATCACACTGTAGGACCCAGAATATGGCGAGAAACCCTGAAAAAAGTAGAAAATTAAAAACTCCCACTGAAGGACGCCGAATATGGAGAGAAAACCTGAAAAAGGTGGAAAATGAGATAATCACAGTGTAGAACCAAGAATATGCCACGAAACCCTGAAAAACGTGGAAAATTAAAAATATACACAATAGGACCCAGAATATGGCAAGAAAACCTGAAAAAATTAGAAAATTAAAAACTCACACTGAAGGACCCAAAATATGGCGAGGAACCCTGAAAGGTGGAAAATGAGAAATCACAGTGATTAACGAAAAAACTTGAAAAACGTCGAAAATGAGAAAATCACAGTGGAGGACCCAGAATATGCCTAGAAACACTGAATACATGAAAATTAAAAATTCACACTGTATTTCCCAGAATATGGCAAGAAATACTAAAAAACGTGGAAAAGTAAAAATTCACACTGAAGGACCTGGAATATGGCAAGAAAACCAGAAAAACAAGGAACATTAAAAATTCACACTGAAGGACCCAGAATATGGCGAAAAACCCTGAAAAATGTAGAAAATTAAAAGCTCACACTGAAGGACCCCAAATATGGCGAAAAAAACCTGAAAAAGGTGGAAAATGAGAAAACCACACTGTAGGTCCTAGAATTACGAAAAAACTTGAAAAACTAGGAAATTAGAAACTCACACTGAAGGACCCCGAATATGGCGAGAAAACCTGAAAAAAGGTGGAAAATGAGAAAATCACACTGTAGGACCCAGAATTGCGAAAAAACTTGAAAACCGTCGAAAATAAAAAAAAAATCACACTGTAGGACCCAGAATATGCGGAGAAACCCTTGAAAAACGTGGAAAAATAAAATACACGCTGTAGGAACCAGAATATATTGAGAAACCCTGAAAAAGTAGAAAATCAAAAACTCACACTGAAGGACCCCAAATACGGGGAGAAATCCTGAAAAACGTGGAAATGAGAAAATCACACTCTAGGACCAAGAATATGACGAAAAAATCTGAAAAACCAGGAAAATTAAAAATTCACACTGAAGGACCGGGAATATGGCAAGAAAACCTGAAAAACGAGGAAAATTAAAAACACAAACTGAAGGACCCGGAATATGGCGAGAAAACATGAAAAACATGGAAAATTAAATATTCACACTGAAGGACCCAGAATATGCTGAGAAAACCTGAAAAAGTTGGATAATGAGCATTTCACAGTGTAGGACACAGAACATGACGAAAAAAAACTTAAAAACGTTTAAAATTAAAAATTCACACTGTAGGACCAGAATATGGCGAGAAACCCAGAGAAACGTGGAAAATTTAAAAATCACACTGTAGGAAACAGAATATGGCGATTAACCCTGTAAAAAGTAGAATATTAAAAACTCACACTGAAGTACCCCGAAAATGGCAAGAAAACCTGAAAAAGGTGGAAAATGAGAAAATCACACTGTAGGATCCAGAATTGCGAAACAAAAAACTTGAAAAATGTCAAAAATGAGAAAATCACACTGTAGGACCCAGAATAGGCCGAGTAACCCTGAAAAACGTGGAAAATTAAAAATACACGCTGTAGGACCCAGAATATGGCAAGAAACCCTGAAAGAATTAGAAAATTAAAAACTCACACTGAAGGACCCGGAATATGGCGAGAAAACCTGAAAAAGGTGGAAAATGAGAAAATCACACTGTAGGACCAGAATTGCAAAACAAAAAACTTGAAAAATATCAAAAATGAGAAAATCACACTGTAGGACCCAGAATATGCCGAGAAACCCTGAAAACGTGGAAAATTAAAAATATACGCTGGGGGAACCAGATTATGGCGAGAAACCATGAAAAAATTGGACAATGAAAATTCTCACTGTATTACCCAGAATATGGCAATCAACCCTGAAAAAAGTAGATAACTATAAACTCACACTGATGGACCCGGAATATGGCGAGAAAACCTGAAAAAGGTGGAAAATGAGAAAATCACACTGTAGGACCAGAATTGCAAAACAAAAAACTTGAAAAATGTCAAAAATGAGAAAATCACACTGTAGGACCCAGAATAGGCCGAGTAACCCTGAAAAACGTGGAAAATTAAAAATACACGCTGTAGGACCCAGAATATGGCAAGAAACCCTGAAAGAATTAGAAAATTAAAAACTCACACTGAAGGACCCGGAATATGGCAAGAAAACCTGAAAAAGGTGGAAAATGAGAAAATCACACTGTAGGACCCAGAATTACGAAAAAACTTTAAAAACGTGGAAAATGAGAAAATCACTCTTCAGGACCCAAAATATGCCAAGAAACCGTGAAAAACGTGAAAATTAAAAATTCACACTGTCAGACCCACATTATGGCGAGAAACCTTGAAAAAAATTGGACAATAAAAATTCACACTGTATTACCCAGAATACGGCCAGCAACCCTGAAAAAAGTAGATAACTATAAACTCACACTGATGGACGAGGATATGGCTAGAAAACATGAAAAAGGTGGAAAATGAGAAAATCACACTGCAGGACCCAGAATATGCTGAGAATCCCTGAAAATCGTGGAAAATTAAAAATTCACACTGAAGGACCCGGAATTTGGCGAGAAAACCTGAAAAACGAGGAAAATTAAAAATTCACACTGTATTACCCAAAATATGGGGAGAAATACTGAAAAACGTGGAAAATTAAAAATTCACACTGCAGGACCTGGAATATGGCAAGAAATCCTGAAAAACTTGGAAACGAGAATATCACACTGTAGGACCCAGAATATGATGAAAAAACCTGGAAAACGTGGAAAATTAAAAATTCACACTGAAGGAATCAGAATATGGCGAGAAAACCTGAAAAAACGAGGAAAATTAAAAACTCACACTGTAGAACCTAGATTATGGCGAGATAACCTGAAAAAGGTGGAAAATGAGAAAATCACATGTAGGACCCAGAATTGTGAGAAAACCTGAAAAAGGTTGAAAACGAGAAAATAACACTGCAGGAGCCAGAATATGCTGAGAAAACCTGAAAAACATTGAAAATTAAATATTCACACTATAGGACCCTGAATATGGCGAGAAACACTGAAAAAGGAAAAAAACGAGAAAATCACACTGTAATAATCAGAATATAACGAAATAACTTAAAAACGTGGAAAATTTAAAATTCACACTGTAGTACCCAGAATATGGCAAGAAAACCTTAAAAACTAGAAATTAAAAAACTCACACTGAAGGACCCCAAATATGGCGAGAAAACCTGAAAAACATGGAAATGAAAAAATCACACTGTAGAACCAGATTATGACGAAGAAACCTGAAAAATGTGGAAAAATAAAAATTCACACTCAAGGACCCGGATATAGCGAGCAAAACTGAAAAATGAGGAAAATTAAAATCTCACACTGAAGGACCCAGAATATGGCAAGAAAACCTGTAAAACCTAGAAAATTAAATATTCACACTGGAGGACACAGAATATTTTGAGAAACTGTAAAATCTTGAAAATTAAAAATTCACTCTAAAGGACCAGAATATGGCAAGAAACCTTGAAAAACGTGGAAAATTAAAAATTCACACTGAAGAACCTGGAATATGGCAAGAAAATAAGAAAAACGTGGAAATGAGAAAATCACACTGTATGACCTTGAATATGGTGAGAAAACCTGAAAAACGAGGAAAATTAAAAACTCACACTGAAGGACCCAGAATATGGCGAGAAAACCTGAAAAACATGGAAAATTAAATATTCACAAAGTAGAACCCAGGATAGGGAGAGAAACACTGAAAAAAGTGGAAAATTAAAAATTCACACTCTAGGAACAGAATATGGCAAGAAAACTTGAAAAACGTGGAAAATCGAAAATTCACACTGTAGGACTCAGAATATGCCGAGAAGACCTGAAAAAGTTGGAAAATGAGAAAATCACACTGAAGGACCCAGAATATGACGAAAAAAACTTAAAAAGGTTTAAAATTAAAAATTCATACTGTAGGACACAGAACATGGCAAGAAAACCTGAAAAACGTGAAAAATTTAAAATTCACACTGTAGGATGCAGAATATGGCGAGAAACACTGAAAAAAGTAAAAAATTTAAATCTCACACTGAAGGACCCTGAATATGTCGAGAAAACCTGAAAAAGGTGGAAAATGAGAAAATCACACTATAGGACCCAGAATTGCGAAAAAAAATTGAAAAACGTCGAAAATGAGAAAATCACACTGTAGGACCCAGAATATGCCGAGAAACCCTGAAAATGTGCAAAATTAAACATACACGCTGTAGGACCCTGAATATGGCAACAAACCATGAAAAAACTAAAAAACTAAAAACTCACACTGAAGGACCACGAATATGGTGAGAAAACATGAAAAAGGTGGTTAATGACAAAATCAACTGTAGGACCCAGAATATGATGAAAAAAACTTAAAAACGATTAAAATTAAAAATTCACACTGTAGGACCCCGAATATGGTGAGAAAATCTGAAAATGTTTAAAAATGAGAAAAATACACTGTAGGACCCAGAATATGCTGAGAAACCCAGAAAAACGAGGAAAAATAAAAATATGCTTTGAAGGAGCCAGATTATGACAGGAAACCCTGAAAAAAGTAGAAAATTAAAAACTTACACGGAAGGACCCTGAATATGGCAAGAATACCTGAAAAAGGTGGAAATAGAGAATAATCACACTGTAGGACACAGAATTGCGAAAAAACATGAAAAACGTAGAAAATGAGAAAATCACACTGTAGGACCCAGAATTACGAAAAAATTTATAAAACGTGGAAAATGAGAAAATCATACTGCAGGACCTAGAATATGCTGAGTAACCCTGAAAAACATGAAAATTAAAAATTCACACTGTATTACCCAGAATATGGCGAGAAATACTGAAAAACATGGAAAATTAAAAATTCACCCTGAAGGACCTGGAATATGGCAAGAAAACCTGAAAAACGAGAAAATGAGAAAAATCACACTGTAGTACCCAGAATATGACGAAAAAACCTGAAAAAACGTGGAAAATTAAAAACTCACACTGAATGACCCAGAATATGGCAAGAAAACCTGAAAAAAGTAAAAAACTAAAAATTCACACTGAAAGACCCCGAATATGGCGAGAAAACCTGAAAAAGGTGGAAAATGAGAATAAATGACTGTAGGACCCAGAATTGCGAAAAAACTTGAAAAACTTCGAAAATGAGAAAATCACACTTTAGGACCCAGAATATGCCGAGAAACCCTGAAAAACGTGGAAAATTGAAAATACGCGCTGTTGGACCCAGAATATGGTGAGAAACCGGAAAAACGTGGTAAATTAAAAATACACTCTGTTGGACCCAGAATATGGCAAGAAACCCTGCAAAAGGTGAAAAATGAGAAAATCACACTGTAAGACCCAGAATTACGAAAAAACCTGAAAAACTTGGAAAATGAGAAAATCACACTGCAGGAAACAGAATATGCCGAGAAACCCTGAAAAACGTGGAAAATTAAAAATTCACACTGAAGGACCCGGAATATAGCGAGAAAACCTGAAAAAGGTGGAAAATGAGAAAATCACATGTAGAACCCAGAATAGCGAAAAAACTTGAAAAAGGTGAAAAATGAGAAAATCACACTGCAGGACCCAGAATATGCTGAGAAACCCTGATAATCATGGAAAATTAAATGTTCACACTGTAGGACCCAGAATATGCCTAGAAACCCTTGAAAAACTTGGAAAAATAAAATACATGCTGTAGGAACCAGAATATATTGAGAAACCCTGAAAAAGTAGGAAATCAAAAACTCACACTGAAGGACCCCGAATATGGGGAGAAATCCTAAAAAACGTGGAAATGAGAAAATCACACTCTAGGACCCAGAATATGACGAAAAAACCTGAAAAACATGGAAAATTAAAAATTCACACTGAAGGTCCGGGAATATGGTGAGAAAACCTGAAAAACGAGGAAAATTAAAAACACAAACTGAAGGACCCAGAATATGGCGAGAAAACATGAAAAACATGGAAAATTAAATATTCACACTGTAGGACCCAGAATATGGCGAGAAACACTGAAAAAGGAGGAAAATGAGAAAATCACACTATAGGACCAGAATATGGCAAGAAACCTTGAAAAACGTGGAAAATTAAAAATTCACAATGTAGGACCCAGAATATGCTGAGAAAATCTGAAAAAGTTGGATAATGAGAATATCAAACTGTAGGACCCAGAACATGACGAAAAAAACTTAAAAACGTTTAAAATTAAAAAATCAAACTGTAGGACCTGAATATGGCGAGAAACCCTGAGAATCGTGGAAAATTTAAAAATCACACTGTAGGACGCAGAATATGGCGATTAACCCTGTAAAAAGTGGAATATTAAAAACTCACACTGAAGTACCCCGAAATTGGCAAGAAAACCTGAAAAAGGTGGAAAATGAAAAAAATCACACTGTAGGACCCAAAATATGCTGAGTAACCCTGAAAAACTTGGAAAATTAAAAATACACGCTGTAGGACCCAGAATATGGCAAAAAACCCTGAAAGAATTAGAAAATTAAAAACTCACACTGAAGGAACCGGAATATGGCAAGAAAACCTGAAAAAGTGGAAAGTCTCTCTCTGTCTCTCTCTCTCTATGTCTCTCTCTGTCTCTCTCTTTCTCTATCTCTGTCTCTCTCTATTTCTCTCTGTCTCTATCTGTCTCTCTCTGTCTCTCTCTGTTCTCTCTCTCTCTCTGTCTCTCTCTTTCCCTCTCTCTGTCTCTCTCTGTCTCTATCTCTGTCTCTCTCTGTCTCTCTCTGTCACTCTGTCTCTCTCTGTCTCTCTCTGTCCCTCTCTGTCTCTCTCTGTGTCTTTCTTTGTCTCTCTCTGTCTCTCCCTGTCTCTCTCTGTCTCTCTCTTTATGTCTCTCTCTGTCTCTCTCTTTCTCTCTCTCTGTATCTCTCTGTCTCTCTTTGTCTCTCTCTGTGTCTTTCTTTGTCTCTCTCTGTCTCTCTTTGTCTCTCTCTGTAACTCTCTCTATGTCTCTCTCTGTCTCTCTCTTTCTCTATCTCTGTCTCTCTCTGTTTCTCTCTGTCTCTATCTCTCTGTGTGTCTCTTTCTTTCCTTCTCTCTGTCTCTATCTCTTTCTCTCTATGTCTCTCTCTGTCACTCTGTCTCTCTCTGTCTCTCTCTGTCTCTCTCTGTCTATCTGTCTCTCTCTGTCTCTCTCTGTCTCTCTGTCTCTCTCTGTCTCTCTCTGTGTCTTTCTTTGTCTCTCTCTGTCTCTCTGTCTCTCTCTGTCTCTCTCTGTGTCTCTCTCTATCTCTCTCTCTGTCTCTCTCTGTCTCTCTCTGTCTCTCTCAATGTATCTCTCTCTCTATGTCTCTCTCTGTGTCTTTCTTTGTCTTTCTCTTTCTCTCTCTGTCTCTCTGTGTGTCTCTCTCTGTCTCTCTCTCTATCTCTGTATCTCTCTGTCTTTCTCACTCTGTCTCTGTCTCTCTCTGACTCTCTCTGTCTCTCTCTTTCTCTCTGTCTCTCTCTGTCTCTATCTCTGTCTCTCTCTGTCCTTCTGACTCTTTCTGTCTCTCTCTGTCTCTCTCTCTGTCTCTCTCTGTCTCTCTCTGTAACTCTGTCTCTCTCTGTCTCTCTCTGTCTCTCTCTCTATGTCTCTCTTTGTCTCTCTCTTTCTCTATCTCTGTCTCTCTCTGTTTCTCTCTGTCTCTATCTGTCTCTCTCTCTGTCTCTCTCTGTCTCTCTCTGTCTCTCTCTGTCTCTCTCTTTCCCTCTCTCTGTCTCTCTCTGTCTCTATCTCTGTCTCTCTCTGTCTCTCTCTGTCACTCTGTCTCTCTCTGTCTCTCACTGTCTCTCTCTGTCTCTCTCTGTCTATCTGACTCTCTCTGTCTCTCTCTGTCTCTCTCTCTTTCTCTGTCTCTGTCTCTCTCTGTCTCTCTCTGTCACTCTGTCTCTCTCTGTTTCTCTCTGTCTCTATCTGTCTCTCTGTCTCTATCTGTCTCTCTCTGTCTCTCTCTGTCCCTCACTCTGTATCTCTCTGTCTCTATCTCTGTCTCTCTCTGTCTCTCTCTGTCACTCTGTCCCTCTCTGTCTCTCTCTGTCTCTCTCTCTCTCTCTCTCTCTCTCTCTGTCTCTCTCTGTCTAACTCTATCTGTCTCTGTCTCTCTCTGTCTCCATCTGTCACTCTGTCGGTCTCTCTCTGTCTCTCTCTGTCCCTTCTGTCTCTATCTCTGTATCTCTCTGTCTCTCTCTCTGTCTCTCTGTCTCTCTCTGTTACTCTGTCTCTCTCTGTCTCTCTCTGTCTCTCTCAATGTATCTCTCTGTCTCACTATGTCTCTCTCTGTGTCTTTCTTTGTCTCTCTCTGTCTCTTTCTGTCTCTCTCTGTGTCTCTCTCTGTCTCTTTCTCTCTATCTCTGTCTCTCTCTGTCTTTCTCACTCTGTCTCTGTCTCTCTCTGTCCCTCTCTCTGTCTCTCTCTGTCTCTATCTCTGTCTCTCTCTGACTCTCTCTGTCTCTCTCTTTCTCTCTGTCTCTCTCTCTTTATCTCTCTGTCTCTCTCTGTCTCTCTCTGTCTCTCTCTCTGTGTCTCTCTCTGTCTTTCTCTGTCTCTATCTCTGTCTCTCTCTGTCTCTCTCTGTGTCTCTCTCTGTCTTTCTCTGTCTCTATCTCTATCTCTCTCTGTCTCTCTCTGTCCTTCTGACTCTTTCTGTCTCTCTCTGTCTCTTTCTCTGTGTCTCTCTGTGTCTCTCTGTCTCTCTCTATGTCTTTCATTGTCTCTCTCTGTCTATCTCTCTGTCTCTCTCTGTCTCTCTCTGTCTCTCTCTGTCTCTATCTCTGTCTCTCTCTGTCTCTCTATGTCTCTCTTAATGTATCTCTCTGTCTCTATATGTCTCTCTCTGTGTCTTTCTTTGTCTATCTCTGTCTCTCTCTCTCTCTGTGTCTCACTCTGTCTCTCTCTGTCTCTCTCTCTGTCTCTCTCTCTGTCTCTCTCTCTGTCTCTCTCTGTCTCTCTCTCTAAATCTGTCTCTCTCTGTATTTCTCACTCTGTCTCTGTCTCTCTCTGTCCCTCTCTCTGTCTCTCTCTGTCTCTATCTCTGTCTCTCTCTGACTCTCTCTGTCTCTCTCTTTCTCTCTGTCTCTCTCTGTCTCTCTCTGTGTCTTTTTTTGTCTCTCTCTGTCTCTCTCTGTCTCTCTCTGTCTCTCTCTGTCTCTCTTAGTCTCTCTCTGTGTCTTTCATTGTCTCTCTCTGTCTCTCTCTGTCTTTCGGTGTCTCTCTCTCTGTCTCTCTCTGTCTCACTCTCTGTCTCTCTCTGTCTCTATCTCTGTCTCTCTCTGTCTCTCTCTGTCTGTCTCTGTCTGTCTATGTCTATCTCTGTCTCTCTCTGTGTCTCCCTGTGTCTCTCTGTGTCTCTCTCTGTCTCTATCTCTGTCTCTCTCTGACTCTCTATGTCTCTCTCAATGTATCTCTCTGTCTCTCTCTGTCTCTCTCTGTCTCTCTCTGTCTCTCTCTGTCTCTCTTAGTCTCTCTCTGTGTCTTTCATTGTCTCTCTCTGTCTCTCTCTGTCTTTCGGTGTCTCTCTCTCTGTCTCTCTCTGTCTCACTCTCTGTCTCTCTCTGTCTCTATCTCTGTCTCTCTCTGTCTCTCTCTGTCTGTCTCTGTCTGACTATGTCTATCTCTGTCTCTCTCTGTGTCTCTCTGTGTCTCTCTCTGTCTCTCTCTGTCTCTATCTCTGTCTCTCTCTGTCTCTCTATGTCTCTCTCAATTTATCTCTCTGTCTCTCTATGTCTCTCTCTGTGTCTTTCATTGTCTCTCTCTGTCTCTCTCTGTCTTTCGGTGTCTCTCTCTCTGTCTCTCTCTGTCTCACTCTCTGTCTCTCTCTGTCTCTATCTCTGTCTCTCTCTGTCTCTCTCTGTATCTCTCTGTGTCTCTCTGTGTCTCTCTGTGTCTCTCTCTGTGTCTCTCTGTGTCTCTCTCTGTCTCTCTATGTGTCTCTCTGTGTCTCTCTGTGTCTCTCTGTCTCTCTCTGTGTCTCTCTCTGTCTCTCTCTGTCTATCTCTGTCTCTCTCTGTCTCTCTCAATGTATCTCTCTGTCTCTCTATGTCTCTCTCTGTGTCTTTCTTTGTCTCTCTCTCTCTCTCTCTGTCTCACTCTGTCTCTCTCTCTGTCTCTCTTTGTCTCTCTCTCTGTATCTCTCTGTCTCTCTCTGTCTCTCTCTGTCTCTCTCTCTGTGTCTCTCTCTGTCTTTCTTTTTCTCTATCTATATCGCTCTCTGTCTCTCTCTGTGTCTTTTTTTGTCTCTCTCTGTCTCTCTCTGTCTCTCTCTGTCTCTCTCTGTCTCTCTTAGTCTCTCTCTGTGTCTTTCATTGTCTCTCTCTGTCTCTCTCTGTCTTTCGGTGTCTCTCTCTCTGTCTCTCTCTGTCTCACTCTCTGTCTCTCTCTGTCTCTATCTCTGTCTCTCTCTGTCTCTCTCTGTCTGTCTCTGTCTGTCTATGTCTATCTCTGTCTCTCTCTGTGTCTCTCTGTCTCTATCTCTGTCTCTCTCTGTCTCTCTATGTCTCTCTCAATGTATCTCTCTGTCTCTCTATGTCTCTCTCTGTGTCTTTCTTTGTCTCTCTCTGTCTCTCTCTTTCTGTGTCTCACTCTGTCTCTCTCTGTCTCTCTCTCTGTCTCTGTCTCTGTCTCTCTCTCTCTGTCTCTCTCTGTCTCTCTCTCTAACTCTGTCTCTCTCTGTATTTCTCACTCTGTCTCTGTCTCTCTCTGTCCCTCTCTCTGTCTCTCTCTGTCTCTATCTCTGTCTTTCTCTGACTCTCTCTGTCTCTCTCTTTCTCTCTGTCTCTCTCTGTCTCTCTCTGTGTCTTTTTTTGTCTCTCTCTGTCTCTCTCTGTCTCTCTCTGTCTCTCTCTGTCTCTCTTAGTCTCTCTCTGTGTCTTTCATTGTCTCTCTCTGTCTCTCTCTGTCTTTCGGTGTCTCTCTCTCTGTCTCTCTCTGTCTCACTCTCTGTCTCTCTCTGTCTCTATCTCTGTCTCTCTCTGTCTCTCTCTGTCTGTCTCTGTCTGTCTATGTCTATCTCTGTCTCTCTCTGTGTCTCTCTGTGTCTCTCTGTGTCTCTCTCTGTCTCTATCTCTGTCTCTCTCTGACTCTCTATGTCTCTCTCAATGTATCTCTCTGTCTCTCTCTGTCTCTCTCTGTCTCTCTCTGTCTCTCTTAGTCTCTCTCTGTGTCTTTCATTGTCTCTCTCTGTCTTTCTCTGTCTTTCGGTGTCTCTCTCTCTGTCTCTCTCTGTCTCACTCTCTGTCTCTCTCTGTCTCTATCTCTGTCTCTCTCTGTCTCTCTCTGTCTGTCTCTGTCTGTCTATGTCTATCTCTGTCTCTCTCTGTGTCTCTCTGTGTCTCTCTCTGTCTCTCTCTGTCTCTATCTCTGTCTCTCTCTGTCTCTCTATGTCTCTCTCAATGTATCTCTCTGTCTCTCTATGTCTCTCTCTGTGTCTTTCTTTGTCTCTCTCTGTCTCTCTCTTTCTGTGTCTCACTCTGTCTCTCTCTGTCTCTCTCTCTGTCTCTGTCTCTGTGTCTCTCTCTGTCTTTCTCTGTCTCTACTCTATCTCTCTCTGTCTCTCTCTGTCCTTCTGACTCTTTCTGTCTCTCTCTGTCTCTCTCTCTGTGTCTCTCTGTGTCTCTCTGTCTCTCTATGTCTTTCATTGTCTCTCTCTGTCTATCTCTCTGTCTCTCTGTCTCTCTCTGTCTCTATCTCTGTCTCTCTGTCTCTCTATGTCTCTCTTAATGTATCTCTCTGTCTCTGTATGTCTCTCTCTGTGTCTTTCTTTGTCTCTCTCTGTCTCTCTCTCTCTCTGTGTCTCACTCTGTCTCTCTCTGTCTCTCTCTCTGTCTCTGTCTCTGTCTCTCTCTCTGTCTCTCTCTCTAAATCTGTCTCTCTCTGTATTTCTCACTCTGTCTCTGTCTCTCTCTGTCTCACTCTCTGTCTCTCTCTGTCTCTATCTCTGTCTCTCTGTCTCTCTCTGTCTCTCTCTGTCCTTCTGTATCTTTCTGTCTTCTCTGTCTCTCTCTCTGTTTCTCTCTGTCTCTCTCTGTCTCTCTGTGTCTTTGTTTGTCTCTCTCTGTCTCTCTCTGTCTCTCTGTGTCTCTCTCTCTGTCTCTCTCTGTCTCTCTCTGTCTCTATCTCTGTCTCTCTCTGTCTCTCTCTGTCTCTCTCTGTCTGTCTCTGTCTCCCTGTGTCTCTCTCTCTGTCTCTCTCTCTGTCTCTCTGTGTTTTTCTTTGTCTCTCTCTGTCTCTCTCTCTGTCTCTCTCTGTCTCTCTCTGTCTCTCTGTGTTTTTCTTTGTCTCTCTCTCTGTCTCTCTCTTTTTCTCTCTCTGTCTCACTCTGTCTCTCTCTGTCTCTCTCTGTCTCTCTCTCTGTCTCTCTCTCTGTCTCTCTCTCTGTCTCTCTCTATGTCTCTCTCTCTTTCTCACTCTGTGTATCTCTGTCTCACTCTGTGTCTCTCTCTGTCTCACTCTGTCTTTCTCTGTCTCTCTCTCTGTCTCTCTGTCTCTCTCTGTCTCTCTCTGTCTCTATCTCTGTCTCTCTCGGTCTCTCTCTGTCTCTCTCTGTCTGTCTTTGTCTCTCTGTGTGTCTCTCTGTGTGTCTCTCTGTGTCTCTCTGTCTCTCTCAATGTATCTCTCTGTCTCTCTATGTCTCTCTCTGTCTTTCTTTGTCTCTCTCTGTCTCTCTCTGTGTCTCTCTCTGTCTCTCTCTCTATCTCTGTCTCTCTCTGTCTTTCTCACTCTGTCTCTGTCTCTCTCTGTCTCTATCTCTGTCTCTCTCTGACTCTCTCTGTCTCTCTCTTTCTCTCTGTCTCTCTCTGTCTCTCTCTGTCTCTCTCTCTCTCTGTATCTCTCTGTCTCTCTCTGTCTCTCTCTCTGTGTCTCTCTCTTTCTTTCTCTGTCTCTATCTCTGTCTCGCTCTGTCTCTCTCTGTGTCTTTCTTTGTCTCTCTCTGTCTCTCTCTGTCTCACTCTCTGTCTCTCTCTGTCTTTCTCTGTCTCTCTCTGTCTTTCTCTGTCTCTATCTCTGTCTCTCTCTGTCTCTCTCTGTCCTTCTGACTCTTTATGTCTCTCTCTGTCTCTCTCTCTGTATCTCTCTGTCTCTCTCTGTCTCTCTCTGTGTCTTTCATTGTCTCTCTCTGACTCTCTCTGTCTCTCTCTGTCTCTCTCTCTCTCTCTGTCTCTCTCTGTCTCTATCTCTGTCTCTCTCTGTCTGTCTCTGTCTGTCTCTGTCTCTCTCTGTCTCTATCTCTGTCTCTCTCTGTCTGTCTCTGTCTGTCTCTGTCTCTCTCTGTCTCTCTCTGTCTCTCTCTGTCTCTCTCTCTCTGTCTCTCTCTGTGTCTCTCTGTGTCTCTCTCTGTCTTTCTCTGTCTCTATCTCTGTCTCTCTCTGTCTCTCTCTGTGTCTCTCTCTGTCTTTCTCTGTCTCTATCTCTATCTCTCTCTGTCTCTCTCTGTCCTTCTGACTCTTTCTGTCTCTCTCTGTCTCTCTCTCTGTGTCTCTCTGTCTCTCTCTATGTCTTTCATTGTCTCTCTCTGTCTCTCTCTGTCTCTATCTCTGTCTCTCTCTGTCTCTCTCTGTCTCTCTATGTCTCTCTTAATGTATCTCTCTGTCTCTCTATGTCTCTCTCTGTGTCTTTCTTTGTCTATCTCTGTCTCTCTCTCTCTCTGTGTCTCACTCTGTCTCTCTCTGTCTCTCTCTCTGTCTCTCTCTCTGTCTCTCTCTCTGTCTCTCTCTGTCTCTCTCTCTAAATCTGTCTCTCTCTGTATTTCTCACTCTGTCTCTGTCTCTCTCTGTCCCTCTCTCTGTCTCTCTCTGTCTCTATCTCTGTCTCTCTCTGACTCTCTCTGTCTCTCTCTTTCTCTCTGTCTCTCTCTGTCTCTCTTTGTCTCTCTCTCTGTATCTCTCTGTGTCTCTCTGTGTCTCTCTGTGTCTCTCTCTGTGTCTCTCTGTGTCTCTCTCTGTCTCTCTCTGTGTCTCTCTGTGTCTCTCTGTGTCTCTCTGTCTCTCTCTGTGTCTCTCTCTGTGTCTCTCTGTCTATCTCTGTCTCTCTCTGTCTCTCTCAATGTATCTCTCTGTCTCTCTATGTCTCTCTCTGTGTCTTTCTTTGTCTCTCTCTCTGTATCTCTCTGTCTCTCTCTGTCTCTCTCTGTCTCTCTCTCTGTGTCTCTCTCTGTCTTTCTTTTTCTCTATCTATATCGCTCTCTGTCTCTCTCTGTGTCTTTTTTTGTCTCTCTCTGTCTCTCTCTGTCTCTCTCTGTCTCTCTCTGTCTCTCTTAGTCTCTCTCTGTGTCTTTCATTGTCTCTCTCTGTCTCTCTCTGTCTTTCGGTGTCTCTCTCTCTGTCTCTCTCTGTCTCACTCTCTGTCTCTCTCTGTCTCTATCTCTGTCTCTCTCTGTCTCTCTCTGTCTGTCTCTGTCTGTCTATGTCTATCTCTGTCTCTCTCTGTGTCTCTCTGTCTCTATCTCTGTCTCTCTCTGTCTCTCTCAATGTATCTCTCTGTCTCTCTATGTCTCTCTCTGTGTCTTTCTTTGTCTCTCTCTGTCTCTCTCTTTCTGTGTCTCACTCTGTCTCTCTCTGTCTCTCTCTCTGTCTCGGTCTCTGTCTCTCTCTCTGTCTCTCTCTGTCTCTCTCTCTAACTCTGTCTCTCTCTGTATTTCTCACTCTGTCTCTGTCTCTCTCTGTCCCTCTCTCTGTCTCTCTCTGTCTCTATCTCTGTCTCTCTCTGACTCTCTCTGTCTCTCTCTTTCTCTCTGTCTCTCTCTGTCTCTCTCTGTGTCTTTTTTTGTCTCTCTCTGTCTCTCTCTGTCTCTCTCTGTCTCTCTCTGTCTCTCTTAGTCTCTCTCTGTGTCTTTCATTGTCTCTCTCTGTCTCTCTCTGTCTTTCGGTGTCTCTCTCTCTGTCTCTCTCTGTCTCACTCTCTGTCTCTCTCTGTCTCTATCTCTGTCTCTCTCTGTCTCTCTCTGTCTGTCTCTGTCTGTCTATGTCTATCTCTGTCTCTCTCTGTGTCTCTCTGTGTCTCTCTGTGTCTCTCTCTGTCTCTATCTCTGTCTCTCTCTGACTCTCTATGTCTCTCTCAATGTATCTCTCTGTCTCTCTCTGTCTCTCTCTGTCTCTCTCTGTCTCTCTCTGTCTCTCTTAGTCTCTCTTTGTGTCTTTCATTGTCTCTCTCTGTCTCTCTCTGTCTTTCGGTGTCTCTCTCTCTGTCTCTCTCTGTCTCACTCTCTGTCTCTCTCTGTCTCTATCTCTGTCTCTCTCTGTCTCTCTCTGTCTGTCTCTGTCTGACTATGTCTATCTCTGTCTCTCTCTGTGTCTCTCTGTGTCTCTCTCTGTCTCTCTCTGTCTCTATCTCTGTCTCTCTCTGTCTCTCTATGTCTCTCTCAATGTATCTCTCTGTCTCTCTATGTCTCTCTCTGTGTCTTTCTTTGTCTCTCTCTGTCTCTCTCTTTCTGTGTCTCACTCTGTCTCTCTCTGTCTCTGTCTCTGTGTCACTCTCTGTCTTTCTCTGTCTCTATCTCTATCTCTCTCTGTCTCTCTCTGTCCTTCTGACTCTTTCTGTCTCTCTCTGTCTCTCTCTCTGTGTCTCTCTGTGTCTCTCTGTCTCTCTCTATGTCTTTCATTGTCTCTCTCTGTCTATCTCTCTGTCTCTCTGTCTCTCTCTGTCTCTATCTCTGTCTCTCTGTCTCTCTATGTCTCTCTTAATGTATCTCTCTGTCTCTGTATGTCTCTCTCTGTGTCTTTCTTTGTCTCTCTCTGTCTCTCTCTCTCTCTGTGTGTCTCACTCTGTCTCTCTCTGTCTCTCTCTCTGTCTCTGTCTCTGTCTCTCTCTCTGTCTCTCTCTCTAAATCTGTCTCTCTCTGTATTTCTCACTCTGTCTCTGTCTCTCTCTGTCTCACTCTCTGTCTCTCTCTGTCTCTATCTCTATCTCTCTGTCTCTCTCTGTCTCTCTCTGTCCTTCTGTATCTTTCTGTCTTCTCTGTCTCTCTCTCTGTTTCTCTCTGTCTCTCTCTGTCTCTCTGTGTCTTTGTTTGTCTCTCTCTGTCTCTCTCTGTCTCTCTGTGTCTCTCTCTCTGTCTCTCTCTGTCTCTCTCTGTCTCTATCTCTGTCTCTCTCTGTCTCTCTCTGTCTCTCTCTGTCTGTCTCTGTCTCCCTGTGTCTCTCTCTCTGTCTCTCTCTGTCTCTCTGTGTTTTTCTTTGTCTCTCTCTGTCTCTCTCTCTGTCTCTCTCTGTCTCTCTCTGTCTCTCTGTGTTTTTCTTTGTCTCTCTCTGTCTCTCTCTGTTTCTCTCTCTGTCTCACTCTTTCTCTCTCTGTCTCTCTCTGTCTCTCTCTCTGTCTCTCTCTCTGTCTCTCTCTCTGTCTCTCTCTATGTCTCTCTCTCTTTCTCACTCTGTGTATCTCTGTCTCACTCTGTGTCTCTCTCTGTCTCACTCTGTCTCTCTCTGTCTCTCTCTCTGTCTCTCTGTCTCTCTCTGTCTCTCTCTGTCTCTATCTCTGTCTCTCTCGGTCTCTCTCTGTCTCTCTCTGTCTGTCTTTGTCTCTCTGTGTGTCTCTCTGTGTGTCTCTCTGTGTCTCTCTGTCTCTCTCAATGTATCTCTCTGTCTCTCTATGTCTCTCTCTGTCTTTCTTTGTCTCTCTCTGTCTCTCTCTGTGTCTCTCTCTGTCTCTCTCTCTATCTCTGTCTCTCTCTGTCTTTCTCACTCTGTCTCTGTCTCTCTCTGTCTATATCTCTGTCTCTCTCTCTGACTCTCTCTGTCTCTCTCTTTCTCTCTGTCTCTCTCTGTCTCTCTCTGTCTCTCTCTCTGTATCTCTCTGTCTCTCTCTGTCTCTCTCTCTGTGTCTCTCTCTTTCTTTCTCTGTCTCTATCTCTGTCTCGCTCTGTCTCTCTCTGTGTCTTTGTCTCTCTCTGTCTCTCTCTGTCTCACTCTCTGTCTCTCTCTGTTTTTCTCTGTCTCTCTCTGTCTTTCTCTGTCTCTATCTCTGTCTCTCTCTGTCTCTCTCTGTCCTTCTGACTCTTTATGTCTCTCTCTGTCTCTCTCTCTGTATCTCTCTGTCTCTGTCTGTCTCTCTCTGTGTCTTTCATTGTCTCTCTCTGACTCTCTCTGTCTCTCTCTGTCTCTCTCTCTCTCTGTCTCTATCTCTGTCTCTCTCTGTCTGTCTCTGTCTGTCTCTGTCTCTCTCTGTCTCTCTCTGTCTCTCTCTCTCTGTCTCTCTCTGTGTCTCTCTGTGTCTCTCTGTGTCTCTCTCTGTGTCTCTCTGTGTCTCTCTCTGTCTCTCTCTGTGTCTCTCTGTGTCTCTCTGTGTCTCTCTGTCTCTCTCTGTGTCTCTCTCTGTCTCTCTCTGTCTATCTCTGTCTCTCTCTGTCTCTCTCAATGTATCTCTCTCTCTCTATGTCTCTCTCTGTGTCTTTCTTTGTCTCTCTCAGTCTCTCTCTCTGTCTCACTCTGTCTCTCTCTCTGTCTCTCTTTGTCTCTCTCTCTGTATCTCTCTGTCTCTCTCTGTCTCTCTCTCTGTGTCTCTCTGTCTTTCTTTTTCTCTATCTATATCGCTCTCTGTCTCTCTCTGTGTCTTTTTTTGTCTCTCTCTGTCTCTCTCTGTCTCTCTCTGTCTCTCTCTGTCTCTTTTAGTCTCTCTCTGTGTCTTTCATTGTCTCTCTCTGTCTCTCTCTGTCTTTCGGTGTCTCTCTCTCTGTCTCTCTCTGTCTCATTCTCTGTCTCTCTCTGTCTCTATCTCTGTCTCTCTCTGTCTCTCTCTGTCTGTCTCTGTCTGTCTATGTCTATCTCTGTCTTTCTCTGTGTCTCTCTGTGTCTCTCTCTGTGTCTCTCTGTGTCTCTCTGTCTCTCTCTGTGTCTCTCTCTGTCTCTCTCTGTCTCTATCTCTGTCTCTCTCTGTCTCTCTATGTCTCTCTCAATGTATCTCTCTGTCTCTCTATGTCTCTCTCTGTGTCTTTCTTTGTCTCTCTCTGTCTCTCTCTTTCTGTGTCTCACTCTGTCTCTCTCTGTCTCTCTCTCTGTCTCTGTCTCTGTCTCTCTCTCTGTCTCTCTCTCTAACTCTGTCTCTCACTGTATTTCTCACTCTGTCTCTGTCTCTCTCTGTCCCTCTCTCTGTCTCTCTCTGTCTCTATCTCTGTCTCTCTCTGACTCTCGCTGTCTCTCTCTTTCTCTCTGTCTCTCTCTGTCTCTCTTTGTCTCTCTGTCTGTATCTCTCTGTCTCTCTCTGTCTCTCTCTCTCAGTGTCTCACTCTGTCTTTCTTTGTCTCTATGTCTGACTCTCTCTGTCTCTCTTGTGTCTTTCTTTGTCTCTTCTATGTCTCTCTCTGTCTCTCTCTCTGTCTCCCTCAGTCTCTCTCTGTGTCTCTCTCTGTCTTTCTCTGTCTCTATCTCTGTCTCTCTGTCTCTCTCTGTCTCTCTCTGTCCTTCTGTATCTTTCTGTCTCTCTCTATCTCTCTCTCTGTCTCTCTCTATCTCTCTCTGTCTCTCTCTGTCTCTATCTCCGTCTCTCTCTGTCTCTCTCTGTCTGTCTCTGTCTCTCTGTGTCTCTCTGTCTCTCTCTGTGTCTCTCTCTGTGTGTCTCTGTCTCTCTCTGTTTCTCTCTCTGTCTCTCTCTGTCTCTAACTCTGTCTCTCTCTGTCTCTCTGACTCTCTCTGTATCTCTCTGTCTCTCTCTGTCTCTCTCTGTGTTTTTCTTTGTCTCTCTCTGTCTCTCTCTGTCTCTCTCTCTGTCTCTCTCTGTCTCTCTCTGTCTCTCTGTGTTTTTCTTTGTCTCTCTCTGTCTCTCTCTGTGTCTCTTTCTGTCTCACTCTGTCTCTCTCTGTCTCTCTCTCTGTCTCTCTCTCTGTCTCTCTCTGTCTCCCTCTCTTTCTCACTCTGTGTATCTCTGTCTCTCTCTGTGTCTCTCTCTGTCTCACTCTGTCTTTCTCTGTCTCTCTCTGTCTCTCTCTCTGTCTCTCTGTCTCTCTTTGTCTCTCTCTGTCTCTATCTCTGTCTCTCTCTGTCTCTCTCTGTCTCTCTCTGTCTGTCTCTGTCTCTCTGTGTGTCTCTCTCTGTGTCTCTCTGTGTCTCTCTCTGTGTCTCTCTCTGTCTCTCTGTCTCTCTCAATGTATCTCTCTGTCTCTCTATGTCTCTCTCTGTCTTTCTTTGTCTCTCTCTGTCTCTCTCTGTCTCTCTCTGTCTCTCTATGTGACTTTCAGTGGCCCCACACAGCCTCACATATACTTCTAAAAATTTAAAGAAGGGTGTGGCCACTCTAAAAGCTCAACAATTAACAGCATTGTCTCCTCTTCCAGAGTACCTGGGATCAACTACCAGCAACTATATGGTGGCCCATCTCCAGTTCCAGGGGATCAGACAGACAGACATACAGACAGTGATAAAAATGGCAAGCCTGCCTGGTCTTTCTTTCTTTCTTATCCTTTTTAAAAAATGTTTATTTATATATTTATTTATGTATTTATTAGATATAAGTACACGGAAGCTGTCTTCAGACACTCCAGAAGAGGGTGTCAGATTCTGGAGAATCTAAATCCCTCTTATGGTCTGCATATGATGTACATAAACACAGCCTCACATATACTTCTAAAAATTTAAAGATGTGTGGGGCCACTGAGAGGGCTCAACAATTAACAGCATTGTCTCCTCTTTCAGAGAACCTGGGATAAACTACCAGCACCTTATGGTGGCCCATCTCCAGTTCCAGTGGATCAGACAGACAGAGAGACAGAGATAAGGATGGCAGGCCTGCCTGGTCTTTCTTTATTTCTTATACTTTTTAAAAAATTTTTATTTATTTATTTATTTATTTATTTATGTATGTATTAGATATAAGTACACTGTAGCCGTCTTCAGACACTCCAGAAGAGGGTGACAGATTCTAGAGTATCTAAATCCCTCTTATGGTCTGAATATAATGTACATAAACACAGCATCACATATACTTCTAAAAATTAAAAATGGGTGGGGCCACTGAAAGGGCTCAACAATTAACAGCATTGTCTCCTCTTCCAGAGAACCTGGGATCAACTACCAGCAACTATATGGTGGCCCATCTCCAGTTCCAGGGGATCAGACAGACAGACAGACAGAGATAAGGATGGCAGGCCTGCCTGGTCTTACTTTCTTTCTTATCCTTTTTAAAAAATGTTTATTTATTTATTTATTTATTTATTTATTTATTTATGTATTTATTAGATATAAGTACACGGTAGCTGTCTTCAGACACTCCAGAAGAGGGTGTCAGATTCTGGAGAATCTAAATCCCTCTTATGGTCTGCATATGATGTACATAAACACAGCCTCCCATATACTTCTAAATATTTAAAGATGGGTAGGGCCACTGATAGGGCTCAACAATTAACAGCATTGTCTCCTCTTTCAGAGAACCTGGGATCAACTACCAGCAACTTTATGGTAGCCCATCTCCAGTTCCAGGGGATCAGACAGACAGACAGACAGACAGACAGACAGAGATAAGGATGGCAGGCCTGCCTGGTCTTTCTTTCTTTCTTATCCTTTTTTCAAAAAAATATTTGTTTATTTATTTATTTATTTACTTATGTATTTATTATATATAAGTACACTGTAGCTGTCTTCAGTCACTCCAGTAGAGGGTGTCAGATTCTGGAGAATCTAAACCCTCTTATAATCTGAATATGATGTACATAAACACAGCCTCACTTATACTTCTAAATATTTAAAGAAGTGTGGGGCCATTGAAAGGGCTCAACAATTAACAGCATTGTCTCCTCTTCCAGAGTACATGGGATCAACTACCAGCAACTATATGTTGGCCCATCTCCAGT
>NW_028227332.1:176529-271529 GCF_978045245.1 Mus caroli | reverse complement strand
ACGTATTTATTAGATATAAGTACACTGTAGCTGTCTTCAGACACTCCAGAAGTGGGTGTCAGAATCTGGAGAATATAAATCCCTCTTATGGTCTGCATATGATGGACATAAACACAGATTCACATATACTTCTAAAAATTTAAGATGGGTGGGGCCACTGAAAGGGCTCAACAATTAACAGCATTGTCTCTTCTTCCAGAGAACCTGGGATCAACTACCAGCAACTATATGGTGGCCCATCTCCAGTTCCAGGGGATCAGACAGACAGACAGACAGACAGAGATGAGGAGGGCGGCCTGCCTGTTTTTTCTTTCTTTCTTATCCTTTTAAAATAATGTTTATTTATTTATTTATTTATTTATTTATTTATTTATTTATGTATTTATTAGATATAAGTACACTGTAGCTGTCTTCAGACACTCCAGAAGAGGGTGTCAGATTCTGGAGAATCTAAATCCCTCTTATAGTCTGCATATGATGTACATAAACACAGCCTAATATATACTTCTAAAAATTTAAAGATAGGTGGAGCCACTGAAAAGGCTCAACAATTAAAAGCATTGTCGCTTCTTCCAGAGAACCAGGGATCAACTAACAGCAACTATATGGTGGCCCATCTCCAGTTCCAAGGGATCAGACAGACAGACAGACAGACTGACAGAGATAAGGATGGAGGCCTGCCTGGTCTTTCTTTCTTTCTTATACTTTTAAAAAATGTTTATTTATTTATTTATTTATTTATTTATTTATGTATTTATTAGATATAAGTACACTGTAGCTGTCTTCAGACAGTCTAGAAGAGGGTGTCATCTTCTGGAGAATCTAAGTCCCTCTTATGGTCTGCATAGGATGTACATAAACACAGCCTCACATATACTTCTAAATATTTAAAGATGGGTGGGCCCACTGAAAGGGCTCAACAATTAACAGCATTGTCTCTTCTTCCAGAGAACGTGGGATCAACTACCAGCAACTATATGGTGGCCCATCTCAAGTTCCAGGGGATAAGACAGACAGACAGACAGACAGAGATAAGGATGGCAGGCCTGCCTGATTTTTCTTTCTTTCTTATCCTTTTTAAAAAAATGTTTATTTAGTTATTTATTTATTTATTCATTTATTTATTTATTTATTTATTTATTTATGTATTTATTAGATATAAGTACACTGTAGCTGTCTTCAGACTCTCCAGAAGAGGGTGTCAGATTCTGGAGAATCAATATCCCTCTTATGGTCTGCATATGATGTACATGAACAGAGCCTCACATATACTTCTAAAAATTTAAAGATGGGTGGGGCCACTGAAAGGGCTCAACAATTAACAGCATTGTCTCCTCTTCCAGAGAACCTGGGATCAACTACCAGCAACTATATGGTGGCTCATCTCCAGTTCCAGGGTATCTGACAGATAGACAGACAGACAGACAGACAGACAAGGTGGCAGGCCTGCCTGGTCTTTCTTTCTTTCTTATTCTTTTTAAAAAATGTTTATTTATTTATTTATGTATTTATTAGATATAAGTACACTGTAGCTGTCTTCAGACACTCTAGAAGAGGGTGTCATATCCTGGAGAATCTAAATCCCTCTTATGGTCTGCATATGATGTACACAAACACAGCCTCACATATACTTCTAAAAATTTAAAGATGGGTGGGCCCACTGAAAGGGCTCAACAATTAACACCATTGTCTCCTCTTCCAGAGAAGGTGGGATCAACTACCAGCAACTATATGGTGGCCCATCTCAAGTTGCAGGGGATCAGACAGACAGACAGACAGACAGAGATAAGGATGGCAGGCCTGCCTGATTTTTCTTTCTTTCTTATCCTTTTTAAAAATGTTTATTTATTTATTTATTCATTTATTCATTTATTTATTTATTTATTTATTTATTTACTAGATATAAGTACACTGTAGCTGTCTTCAGACACTCCAGAAGAGGGTGTCAGATTCTGGAGAATCTATATCCCTCTTATGGTCTGCATATGATGTACATAAACAAAGCCTCACATATACTTCTAAAAATTTAAAGACGGGTGGGGCCACTGAAAGGGCTCAACAATTAACAGCATTGTCTCCTCTTCCAGAGGACCTGGGATCAACTACCAGCAACTCTATGGTGGCCCATCTCCAGTTCCACGGGATCAGACAGACAGACAGACAGACAGTGATAAGGATGGCAGGCCTGCCTGGTCTTTCTTTCTTTCTTTCTTTCTTTCTTATCCTTTTTAAAAAAATGTTTATTTATATATTTATTTATGTATTTATTAGATATAAGTACACTGTAGCTGTTTTCAGACACTCCAGAAGAGGGTGTCAGATTCTGGAGAATCTAAATCCCTTTTATGGTCTGCATATGATGTACATAAACGCAGCCTCACATATACTTCTAAAAATTTAAAGATGTGTGGGGCCACTGAGAGGGCTCAACAATTAACAGCATTCTCTCCTCTTTCAGAGAACCTGGGATAAACTACCAGCACCTTATGGTGGCCCATCTCCAGTTCCAGTGGATCAGACAGACAGACAGACAAAGAGACAGAGATATGGATGGCAGGCCTGCCTGGTCTTTCTTTATTTCTTTTACTTTTTAAAAAATGTTTATTTATTTATTTATTTATTTATTTATTTATTTATTTATGTATTTATTAGATATAAGTACACTGTAGCCGTCTTCAGACACTCCAGAAAAGGGTTTCAGATTCTAGAGAATCTAAATCCCTCTTATGGTCTGCATATGATGTACATAAACACAGCCTCACATATACTACTAAAAATTTAACAATGGGTGGGGCCACTGAAAGCGCTCAACAATTAACAGCATTGTCTCCTCTTCCAGAGAACCTGGGATCAACTACCAGCACCTATATGGTGGCCCATCTCCAGTTCCAGGGGATCAGAACGACAGACAGACAGACAGACCGAGATAAGGATGGTAGGCCTGCCTGGTCTTTCTTTTTTTCTTATCCGGTTTAAATAATGTTTATTTATTTATTTATTTATATGTATTTATTAGATATAAGTACACTGTAGCTGTCTTCAGACACTCCAGAAGAGGGTGTCAGATTCTGATGAATCTAAATCCGTCTTCTGGTCTGCATATGATGTACATAAACACAGCCTCACATACACTTCTAAAAATTTAAAGATGGGTAGGGCCACTGATAGGGCTCAACAATTAACAGCATTGTCTCCTCTTCCAGAGATCCTGGGATCAACTACCAGCAACTATATGGTAGCCCATCTCCAGTTCCAGGATATCAGACAGACAGACAGACAGACAGAGATAAGGATGGCAGGCCTGCCTGGTCTTACTTTCTTTCTTATCCTTTTTAAAAAATGTTTATTTATTTATTTATTTATTTATTTATGTATTTATTATATATAAGTACACTGTAGTTGTCTTCAGACACTCCAGTAGAGGGTGTCAGATTCTGGAGAATCTAAATCCTCTTATAATCTGAATATGATGTACATAAACACAGCCTCACATATACTTCTAAATATTTAAAGAAGTGTGGGTCCACTGAAAGGGCTCAACAATTAAGAGCATTGTCTCCTCTTCCAGAGAACCTGGGATAAACTACCAGCAACACTATGGTGGCCCATGTCCAGTTCCAGGGTATCAGACAGACAGACAGACAGACAGACATAAGGGTGGCAGGCCTGCCTGGTCTTTCTTACTTTCTTATCCTTTTTAAAAAATGTTTATTTATTTATTTATTTATTTATTTATTTATTTATGTATTTCTTAGATATAAGTACACTGTAGCTTTCTTTAGACACTCCAGAGGAGGGTGTCAGATTCTGGAGAATGTAAATCCCTCTTATGGTCTGCATATGATGTACATAAACACAGCCTCACATATACTGAGCTGAGGTGTCACAGGCCAACTGCTGGAATTTCTGAGTACCACCTAGATAGAGAAAAGCTATGCTGTGGTTGCTTAATTTATGTATTTTATTATTTCTATTTGTTGTTTTGTTTTGTTTTATTTGTTTTTAGAGAAGTCCTCTGTCTGTAGCTCTGGCTGACCCAGGACTGCCTACTTGTGTTAATTAGGGTTTCACAGCTGAGAACAGACACCAAGAGCAAGGTAAGGCTTAGAAAACCCTACATTCAGTGGTGGCTCAAGCTCTTAATGAGAGCACTCTGTAGGCAGAGGCAGTCAGTTTCTGAGTTCGAGGCCACCCTGGTGAAAGACAGGGCTAGGGTAGGGGCTAGGGTGAGGAAAGGAAGAAAGGAAAGAAGAAAAGAAAGAAAGAAAAAGTTTTTATAAAAGTTTTATAAAAAGTGTTAAAGTTTTTAAAAATTAAAAAAAAAAAATACCAGATCACCATCACACAGCATTGGCTGTCTTCAGGTGTATCCTTTCAGCCTCCAAAACAAAAAACAATGGCTGGCTGTCTTCAGGTGTATCCTATTCTCGAGTCTTATTTCCAACCTTAGAGCTGGGCTGAGATGCCTCATTATGTAATTGCAAACCTTCCTTGGTTTGTCCATTCCATTTCTAAGACTAACAGGCCTTTTTCTATTTATTGAATATGCTCATGACTGTCCTTTAGATATAGTAAATAAAACTGTTGCTTATAAAACTTGTTTTCTAGGAATTTTTAAAGGGCAATGGCAGAGTTTATTTATAAAAAAATATTTTGCATTTATTTATTTGTGTGAGTGATGAAGCTCAGGTCTTCAAACTTGTCAGGAGGTATGATTACCTCCCCTCTCTCTCAACCCCTCTCTCTCCTCTCTCAATGATTGTGTAAGAATGTTTTGCATGTGTATGCTGTGCCCACAGACTCCAGAACAGAGTATTAGATCCCCTGGAACTGGAGATGGGCCACCATATATAATACTGGTAATTGAGCCCAGGTTCTCTGGAAGAGGAGACAATGCTCTTAATTGTTGAGCCCTCTCTGTAGCCACATCTTTCTTTTTCTTTTTTTTTTTTTGAGTATATGTGAGGCTGTGTTTATATACATCATATGCAGACAATAAGAATGATTTAGATTCTTCAGAATCTGACACCCTCTTCTGGACTGTCTGAAGATAGCTACAGCATACTTAAATATAATAAATAAATAAATCTTTAAAAAGAAAAGGAAAAGTAAAAAAGAAAGAACAGGCCTGTCATATGCATGTTCATAGAGGAAAATGGAAGAGACCCCAATCTAACCTCAGCAGGGTGCTTCCTTCTGGATGGTAGCTCACAGTTTCATCCCAGCAAGACAGGCAAATCACTGAGTTCAAGGACAGTAAGGTTCAGGACAGCCAAGGTTAGGAAGGAAAAGGGTCTATGTTGAGAATACAAACCGACAAAACAACAACTAGGAAAAAGAAGTGACAGTGTAACTTGGGGTAGGGTACCAACAAGAGAAAGCTTTCTGTTACCACTTACAAACACCAGTAGCCTTGCACCCTTCTGCCCAGGTCCCTGCCTTCCTTTCTAGGAATTCTAAGGATGCCAGGGGGTGGGGGAATCCAGATTAACTTTTTAAAAACAAAGACTTGGTCTTTGATGTCTATAGGAAGCCCTTCTCAGTGCCTTTAACTACCACTGAACTTTCAGGGCTGTGACTCAACTGTAACAAGGAACAGGGCTAAGAACCTGCAGCCTTTGAAAACAACTATTTTTTTAAAGTGGGGGACACAAATCAGCAGTAGAACCCCTCAGGTTCAGCCATAATACTTGTTAGGGAAAGAGCCTCAATGTCCGGAGCTGAGGTCTCATGGGTGAACTGCTTCAAGCTCTGAGTATCATTGAAAGAAAGAAAAGATATCATGTGGTTGCTTAATTTATTTATTTTATTATTTCTATTTTTTGTTTTCTTTTGTTTTGTTTTAGCAAAGGCCTCAGTCTGTAGCTATGGCTGACCTAGGACAGACTACATGTGTTAATTAGGGTTTCACAGCTGAGAAACAGACCATACCTATGTAAGACTTAGAAAACCCAACAGTCAGTGGTGGCTCCAACTCTTAATGAGAGCACTCTGGAGGCAGAGGCAGTCAGTTTCTGAGTTCGAGGCCAGCCTGGTTAAAGACAGGGATAGGCAGGGCTAGGCAAGGCAGGGCTGGTCTAGGCTAGGCTAGGCAAGGGGCTGGGCTAGTCAAGGCAAGGGACTAGGCTAGGCTACTCAAGGGGCTAGGCAAGACAGACAGACAGAGAGAAAGACAGACAAGGATGGCAGGCCTGCCTGGTTTTTCTTTCTTTCTTATCCCTTTTAAAAAATGTTTGTTTATTTATTTATTCATTTATTTATTTATGTATTTATTAGATATACTTACACTGTAGCTGTCTTCAGACACTCCAGAAGAGGGTGTCAGATTCTGGAGAATCTATATCCCTCTTATGGTCTGCATATGATGTACATACACACAGCCTCACATTTACATCTAAAAATTTAAAGATGTGTTGGTCCAATGAAAGGGATCAACAATTAACAGCATTGTCTCCTCTTATAGAGAACCTGGGATCAAGTACCAGCAACTATATGGTGGCCCATCTCCAGTTACAGGGGTTCAGACAGACAGACAGACATACAGACAGATAGAGTTAAGGATGGCAGGCCTACCTTGTCTTTCCTTCTTTCTTATCCTTTTAAAAAATGTTTATTAATTTAAGTATGTATTTATTAGATATAAGTACACTGTAGCTGCTTTCAGACACTCCAGAGGAGGGTGTCAGATTCTGGAGAATCTAAATCCCTCTTATGGTCTGCATATGATGTACATAAACACAGCCTCACATATACTTCTAAAAATTTAAAGATGGGTTGGGCCACTGAAAGGGCTCAACAATTAACAGCACTGACTCCTCTTCCAGAGAACCTGGGATCAACTACGAGCAACTATATGGTGGCCCATCTCCCGTTCCAGGGGATCAGGCAGACAAAGAGACAGACAGACAAGGGTGGCAGGCCTCCCTGGCTTTTCTTTCTTTCTTATCCTTTTTAAAAACTGTTTATTTATTTATTTATGTATTTATTTGATATAAGTACACCGTAGCTGTCTTCAGACACTCCAGAAGAGGGTGTCAGATTCTGGAGAATATAAATCCCTCTGATGGTCTGCATATGATGGACATAAACACAGATTCACATACACTTCTAAAAATTTAAGATGGGTGGGCCCACTGAAAGGGCTCAACAATTAACAGCATTGTCTCTTCTTCCAGAGAACCTGGGATCAACTACCAGCAACTATATGGTAGCCCATCTCCAGTTCCAGGGGATCAGACAGATAGACAGACAGAGATAAAAAGGGCAGGTCTGCCTGGTTTTTCTTTCTTTCTTATCCTTTTAAAATAATGTTCATTTATTTATTTATTTATTTATTTATTTATTTATGTATTTATTAGATATAAGTACATTGTAGTTGTCTTTAGACACTCCAGAAGAGGGTGTCAGATTCTGGAGAATCTAAATCCCTCTTATGGTCTGCATATGATGTACATAAACACAGCCTAACATATACTTCTAAAAATTTAAAGATGTGTGGGGCCACTGAGAGGGCTCAACAATTAACAGCATTGTCTCTTCTTCCAGAGAACCTGGGATCAACTAACAGCAACAATATGGTGGCCCATCTCCAGTTCCAAGGAATCAGACAGACAGACAGACAGACTGACAGAGGTAAGGATGGAGGCCTGCCTGGTCTTTCTTTCTTTCTTATACTTTTAAAAAAATGTTTATTTATTTATTTATTTATTTATGTATTTATTAGATATAAGTACACTGTAGCTGTCTTCAGACACTCTAGAAGAGGGTGTCATCTTCTGGAGAATCTAAATCCCTCTTATGGTCTGCATATGATGTACATAAACACAGCCTCACATATACTTCTAAAAATTTAAAGATGGGTGGGCCCACTGAAAAGGCTCAACAATTAACACCATTGTCTCCTCTTCCAGAGAACGTGGGATCAACTACCAGCAACTATGTGGTGGCCCATCTCAAGTTGCAGGGCATCAGAGAGACAGACAGACAGACAGAGATAAGGATGGCAGGCCTGCCTGATTTATCTTTCTTTCTTATCTTTTTAAAAAATGTTTATTAATTAATTTATTTATTTATTTATTTATTTATTAGATATAAGTACACTGTAGCTGTCTTCAGACTCTCCAGAAAAGGGTGTCAGATTCTGGAGAATCTATATCCCTCTTATGGTCTGCATATGATGTACATAAACACAGCCTCACATATACTTCTAAAAATTTAAAGATGGTTGGGGCCACTGAAAGGGCTCAACAATTAACAGCATTGTCTCCTCTTCCAGAGGACCTGGGATCAACTACCAGCAACTATATTGTGGCCCATCTCCAGTTCCAGGCGATCAGACAGACATACATACAGACAGACAGACAAGGATTGCAGGCCTGCCTGGTTTTTCTTTCTTTCTTATACATTTTAAAAATGTTTATTTATTTATATATATATTTATTAGATATAAGTACACTGTAGCTGTCTTCAGACACTCCAGAAGAGGGTGTCATATTCTGGAGAATCTAAATCCCTCTTATGGTCTGCATATGATGTACATAAACACAGCCTCACATATATTTCTAAAAATTTGAAGAAGGGTGGGACCACTCTAAAAGCTCAACAATTAACAGCATTGTATCCTCTTCCAGAGTACCTGGGATCAACTACCAGCAACTATATGGTGGCCCATCTCCAGTTCCAGGGGATCAGACAGACAGACATACAGACAGTGATAAGGATGGCAGGCATGCCTGGTCTTTCTTTCTTTCTTATCCTTTTTAAAAAAATGTTTATTTATATATTTATTTATGTATTTATTAGATATATGTACACTGTATCTGCTTTCAGACACTCCAGAAGAGGGTGTCAGATTCTGGAGAATCTAAATCCCTCTTATGGTCTGCATATGATGTACATAAACACAGCCTCACATATACTTCTAAAAATTTAAAGAAGGGTGGGGCCACTCTAAAAGCTCAACAATTAACAGCATTGTCTCCTCTTCCAGAGTACCTGGGATCAACTACCAGCAACTATATGGTGGCCCATCTCCAGTTCCAGGGGATCAGACAGACAGACATACAGAGAGTGATAAGGATGGCAGGCCTGCCTGGTCTTTCTTTCTTTCTTATCCTTTTTAAAAAAATGTTTATTTATATATTTATTTATGTATTTATTAGATATATGTACACTGTAGCTGTCTTCAGACACTCCAGAAGTGAGTGTCAGATTCTGGAGAATCTAAATCCCTCTTATGGTCTGCATATTCGGTATATAAACACAGCCTCGCATATACTTCTAAAAATTTAAAGATGGGTGGGTCCACTGAGAGGGCTCAACAATTAACAGCATTGTCTCCTCTTTCAGAGAACCTGGGATAAACTACCAGCACCTTATGGTGGCCCATCTCCAGTTCCAGAGGATCAGACAGACATACAGACAGAGAGATAGAGATATGGATGGCAGGCCTGCCTGGTCTTTCTTTATTTCTTATACTTTTTAAAAAATGTTTATTTATTTATTTATTATTTATTTATTTATCTATGTATGTATTAGATATAAGTACACTGTAGCTGTCTTCAGACACTCCAGAAGAGGGTGTCAGATTCTAGAGAATCTAAATCCCTCTTATGGTCTGAATATGATGTACATAAACACAGCCTCACATATACTTCTAAAAATTATAAATAGGTGGGGCCACTGAAAGGACTCAACAATTAACAGCATTGTCTCCTCTTCCAGAGAACCTGGGATCAACTACCAGCTCCTAAAAAATGGCCCATCTCCAGTTCCAGGGGATCAGACAGACAGACAGACAGACAGACAGAGATAAGGAGGGCAGGCATGCCTGGTTTTTCTTTCTTTCTTATCCTTTTAAAATAATGTTTATTTATTTATTTATTTATTTATTTATTTATGTATTTATTAGATATAAGTACACTGTAGTTGTCTTCAGACACTCCAGAAGAGGGTGTCACATTCTGGAGAATATAAATCCCTCTTATGGTCTACATATGATATACGTAAACACAGCCTAACATATACTTCTAAAAATTTAAAGATAGGTGGAGCCACTGAAAGGGCTCAACAATTAACAGCATTGTCTCTTCTTCCAGAGAACCTGGGATCAACTAACAGCAACTATATGGTGGCCCATCTCCAGTTCCAAGGGTTCAGACAGACAGACAGACAGACTGACAGATGTAAAGATGGAGGCCTGCGTGGTCTTTCTTTCTTTCTTATACTTTTAAAATAATGTTTATTTATTTATTTATTTATTTATTTATTTATTTATTTATTTATTAGATATAAGTACACTGTAGCTGTCTTCAGACACTCTAGAAGAGGGTGTCATCTTTTGGAGAATCTAAATTGCTCTTATGGTCTGCATATGATGTACATAAACACAGCCTCATATATACTTCTAAAAATTTAAAGATGGGTGGGCCCACTGAAAGGGCTCAACAATTAACACCATTGTCTCCTCTTCCAGAGAACGTGGGATCAACTACCAGCAACTATGTGGTGGCCCATCTCAAGTTGCAGGGGATCAGACAGACAGACAGACAGAGATAAGGATGGCAGGCCTGCCTGGTCTTTCATTCTTTCTTATCTTTTTTTAAAAAAAGTTTATTTATATATTTATTTATGTATTTATTAGATATAAGTACACTGTAGCTGTCTTCAGACTCTCCAGAAGAGGGTGTCAGATTCTGGAGAATCTATATCCCTCTTATAGTCTGCATATGATGTACATAAACACAGCCTCACATATACTTCTAAAAATTTAAAGATGGTTGGGGCCACTGAAAAAGCTCAACAATTAACAGCATTGTCTCCTCTTCCAGAGGACCTGGGATCAACTACCAGCAAATATATTGTGGCCCATCTCCAGTTCCAGGGGATCAGACATACATACATACAGACAGACAGACAAGGATTGCAGGCCTGCCTGGTTTTTCTTTCTTCTTATACATTTTAAAAATGTTTATTTATTTATATATATATTTATTAGATATAAGTACATTGTAGCTGTCTTCAGACACTTCAGAAGAGGGTGTCATATTCTGGAGAATCTAAATCCCTCTTATGGACTGCATATGATGTACATAAACACAGCCTCACATATACTTCTAAAAATTTAAAGAAGGGTGGAGCCACTCTAAAAGCTCAACAATTAACAGCATTGTCTCCTCTTCCAGAGTACCTGGGATCAACTACCAGCAACTATATGGTGGCCCATCTCCAGTTCCAGAGGATCAGACAGACAGACATACAGACAGTGATAAGGATGGCAGGCCTGCCTGGTCTTTCTTTCTTTCTTATCCTTTTAAAAAAATGTTTATTTATATATTTATTTATGTATTTATTAGATATAAGTACACTGTAGCTGTCTTCAGACACTCCAGAAGAGGGTGTCAGATTCTGGAGAATCTAAATCCCTCTTATGGTCTGCATATGATGTACATAAACAAAGCCTCACATATACTTCTAAAAAATTAAAGATGTGTGGGGCCACTGAGAGGGCTCAACAATTAACAGCATTGTCTCCTATTTCAGAGAACCTGGGATAAACTACCAGCACCTTATGGTGGCCCATCTCCAGTTCCAGTGGATCAGACAGACAGACAGACAGACAGAGAGACAGAGATAAGGATGGCAGGTCTGCCTGGTCATTCTTTATTTCTTATACTTTTTAAAAAATGTTTCTTTCTTTCTTTCTTTCTTTCTTTCTTTATTTATTTATTTATTTATTTATTAGATATAAGTACACTGTAGCCGTCTTCAGACACTCCAGAAGAGGGTGTCAGATTCTGGAGAATCTAAATCCCTCTTATGGTCTGAATATGATGTACATAAACACAGCCTCACATATACTTCTAAAAATTAAAAATAGGTGGGGCCACTGAAAGGACTCAACAATTAACAGCATTGTCTCCTCTTCCAGAGAACCTGGGAACAACTACCAGCACCTAAAAGGTGGCCCATCTCCAATTCCAGGGGATCAGACAGACAGACAGACAGACAGTGATAAGGATGGCAGGCCTGCCTGGTCTTTCTTTGATTCTTATCCTTTTTAAAAAAAAATGTTTATTTATTTATTTATTTATTTATTTATTTATTTATTTATTATTAGATATAAGTACACTGTAGCTGTTCAGACACTCCAGAAGAGGGTGTCAGATTCTGGAGAATCTAAATCCCTCTTATGGTCTGCATAAGATGTACATAAACACAGCCTCACATATACTTCTAAAAATTTAAAGAAGGGTGGGGCCACTCTAAAAGCTCAACAATTAACAGCATTGTCTCCTCTTCCAGAGTACCTGGAATCAACTACCAGCAACTATATGGTGGCCCATCACCAGTTCCAGGGGATCAGACAGACAGACATACAGACAGTGATAAGGATGGCAGGCCTGCCTGGTCTTTCTTTCTGTCTTATCCTTTTAAAAAAAATGTTTATTTATATATTTATTTATGTATTTATTAGATATATGTACACTGTAGCTGCTTTCAGACACTCCAGAAGAGGGTGTCATATTCTGGAGAATCTAAATCCCTCTTATGGTCTTCATATGATGTACATAAACTCAGCCTCACATATACTTCTAAATATTTAAAGATGGGTGGCGCCACTGAAAGGGCTCAACAATTAACAGCATTGTCTCCTCTTCCAGAGAACCTGGATCAACTACCAGCAACTATTCGTGGCCCATCTCCAGTTCCCAGGGATCAGATAGACAGACAGACAGACAGACAGAGATATGGATGGCAGGACTGCCTGGTCTTTCTTTCTTTCTTATCCTTTAAAAAAAATGTTTATTTATATATTTATTTATGTATTTATTAGATATAAGTACACTGTAGCTGTCTTCAGACACTCCAGAAGAGGGTGTCAGATTCTGGAGAATCTAAATCCCTCTTATGATCTGCATATGATGTACATAAACACAGCCTCACATATACTTCTAAAAATTTAAAGATGTGTGGGGCCACTGAGAGGGCTCAACAATTAACAGCATTGTCTCCTCTCTCAGAGAACCTGGGATAAACTACCAGCACCTTATGGTGGCCCATCTCCATTTCCAGTGGATCAGACAGACAGACAGACAGACAGAGAGACAGAGATAAGGATGGAAGGTCTGCTTGGTCTTTCTTTATTTCTTATACTTTTTAAAAAATGTTTATTTATTTATTTATTTATTTATTTATTTATTTATTAGATATAAGTACACTGTAGCCGTCTTCAGACACTCCAGAAGAGGGTGTCAGATTCTGGAGAATCTAAATCCCTCTTATGGTCTGAATATGATGTACATAAACACAGCCTCACATATACTTCTAAAAGTTAAAAATAGGTGGGGCCACTGAAAGGACTCAACAATTAACAGCATTGTCTCCTCTTCCAGAGAACCTGGGAACAACTACCAGCACCTAAAAGGTGGCCCATCTCCAGTTCCAGGGGATCAGACAGACAGACAGACAGACAGTGATAAGGATGGCAGGCCTGTCTGGTCTTTCTTTCTTTCTCATCCTTTTTTTAAAAAAATGTTTGTTTATTTATTTATTTATTTATTTATTTATTTATTTATTTATGTATTTATTAGATATAAGTACACTGTAGCTGTTCAGACACTCCAGAAGAGGGTGTCAGATTCTGGAGAATCTAAATCACTCTTATGGTCTGCATATGATGTACATAAACACAGCCTCACATATACTTCTAAAAATTTAAAGAAGGGTGGGGCCACTCTAAAAGCTCAACAATTAACAGCATTGTCTCCTCTTCCAGAGTACCTGGGATCAACTACCAGCAACTATAAGGTGGCCCATCTCCAGTTCCAGGGGATCAGACAGACAGACATACAGACAGTGATAAGGATGGCAGGCCTGCCTGGTCATTCTTTCTTTCTTATCCTTTTCAAAAAAATGTTTATTTATATATTTATTTATGTATTTATTAGATATAAGTACACTGTAGCTGTCTTCAGACACTCCAGAAGAGGGTGTCAGATTCTGGAGAATCTAAATCCCTCTTATGGTCTGCATATGATGTACATAAACACAGCCTCACATATACTTCTAAAATTTTAAAGATGTGTGGGGCCACTGAGAGGGCTCAACAATTAACAGCATTGTCTCCTCTTTCAGAGAACCTGGGATAAACTATCAGCACCTTATGGTGGCCCATCTCCAGTTCCAGTGGATCAGACAGACAGACAGACAGACAGAGAGACAGAGATAAGGATGGCAGGCCTGCCTGGTCTTTCTTTATTTCTTATACTTTTTAAAAAATGTTTATTTATATATTTATTTATGTATTTATTAAATATATGTACACTGTAGCTGCTTTCAGACACTCCAGAAGAGGGTGTCAGATTCTGGAGAATCTAAATCCCTCTTATGGTCTGCATATGATGTACATAAACACAGCCTCGCATATACTTCTAAAAATTTAAAGATGTGTGGGGCCACTGAGAGGGCTCAACAATTAACAGCATTGTCTCCTCTTTCAGAGAACCTGGGATAAACTACCAGCACCTTATGGTGGCCCATCCCCAGTTCCAGTGGATCAGACAGACAGACAGACAGACAGAGAGACAGAGATGAGGATGGCAGGCCTCCCTGGTCTTTCTTTATTTCTGATACATTTTAAAAACTGTTTATTTATTTATTTATTTATGTATTTATTAGATATAAGTACACTGTAGCCGTCTTCAGACACTCCAGAAGAGGGTGTCAGATTCTAGAGAATCTAAATCCCTCTTATGGTCTGAATATGATGTACATAAACACAGCCTCATATATACTTCTAAAAATTATAAATAGGTGGGGCCACTGAAAGGACTCAACAATTAACAGCATTGTCTCCACTTCCAGAGAACCAGGGATCAACTACCAGCACCTAAAAGGTGGCCCATCTCCAGTTCCAGGGGATCAGACAGACAGACAGACAGACAGACAGTGATAAGGATGGCAGGCCTGCCTGGTCTTTCTTTCTTTCTTATCCTTTTTTCAAAAAAATATTTGTTTATTTATTTATTTATTTATTTATTTATTTATTTATTATTAGATATAAGTACACTGTAGCTGTTCAGACACTCCAGAAGAGGGTGTCAGATTCTGGAGAATCTAAATCCCTCTTATGGTCTGCATATGATGTACATAAACACAGCCTCACATAGACTTCTAAAAATTTAAAGAAGGGTGGGGCCACTCTAAAAGCTCAACAATTAACAGCATTGTCTCCTCTTCCAGAGGACCTGGGATCAACTACCAGCAACTATATGGTGGCCCATTTCCAGTTCCAGGGGATCAGACAGACAGACATACAGACAGTGATAAGGATGGCAGGCCTGCCTGGTCTTTCTTTCTTTCTTATCCTTTTTAAAAAAATGTTTATTTATATATTTATTTATGTATTTATTAGATATAAGTACACTGTAGCTGTCTTCAGACACTCCAGAAGAGGGTGTCAGATTCTGGAGAATCTAAATCCCTTTATGGTCTGCATATGATGTACATAAACACAGCCTCACATATACTTCTAAAAATTTAAAGACGTGTGGGGCCACTGAGAGGGCTCAACAATTAACAGCATTGTCTCCTCTTTCAGAGAACCTGGGATAAACTACCAGCACCTTATGGTGGCCCATCTCCAGTTCCAGTGGATCAGACAGACAGACAGACAGAGAGACAGAGATATGGATGGCAGGCCTGACTGGTCTTTCTTTATTTCTTATACTTTTTAAAAAATGTTTATTTATTCTTTTATTTATTTATTTATTTATGTATTTATTAGATATAAGTACACTGTAGCCGTCTTCAGACACTCCAGAAGATGGTGTCAAATTCTGGAGAATCTAAATCCCTCTTATGGTCTGAATATGATGTACATAAACACAGCCTCACATATACTTGTAAATATTAAAAATGGGTGGGGCCACTGAAAGGGCTCAACAATTAACAGCATTGTCTCCTCTTCCAGAGAACCTGGGATCAACTACCAGCACCTACAAGGTGGCCCATCTCCAGTTCCAGGGGATCAGACAGACAGACAGACAGACTGAGATAAGTATGGCAGGCCTGCCTGGTCTTTCTTTCTTTCTTATCCTTTTAAAATAATGTTTATTTATTTATTTATTTATTTATTTATTTATTTATTTATTTATGTATTTATTAGATATAAGTACACTGTAGTTGTCTTCAGACACTCCAGAAGAGGGTGTCAGATTCTGGAGAAACTAAATCCCTCTTATGGTCTGCATATGATGTACATAAACACAGCCTAACATATACTTCTAAAAATTTAAAGATAGGTGGAGCCACTGAAAGGGCTCAACAATTAATAGCATTGTCTCCTCTTCCAGAGAAGCTGGGATCAACTAACAGCAACTATATGGTGGCCCATCTGCAGTTCCAAGGTATCAGACAGTCTGACAGACAGACAGACTGACAGAGATTAGGATGGCAGGCCTGCCTGGTCTTTCTTTCTTTATTATCCTTTTTAAAAAATGTTTATTTATTCATGTATTTATTAGATATAAGTACACTGTAGCTGTCTTCAGACACTCCAGAAGAGGGTGTCAGATTCTGGAGAATCTAAATCCCTCTTATGGTCTGCATATGATGTACATAAACACAGCCTCACATATACTACTAAAAATTTAACGATGGGTGGGGCCACTGAAATCGCTCAACAATTAACAGCATTGTCTCCTCTTCCAGAGAACCTGGGATCAACTACCAGCACCTATATGGTGGCCCATCTCCAGTTCCAGGGGATCAGAACGACTGATAGACAGACAGACAGAGATAGGGATGGTAGGCCTGCCTGGTCTTTCTTTTTTTCTTATCCGGTTTAAATAATGTTTATTTATTTATTTATTTATTTATTTATTTATTTATTATATAAGTACACTGTAGCTGTCTTCAGACACTCCAGAAGAGGGTGTCAGATTCTGGAGTATCTAAATCCCTCTTATGGTCTGCATATGATGTACATAAACACAGACTCACATATACTTCTAAAAATTTAAAGATGGGTAGGGCCACTGATAGGGCTCAACAATTAAGAGCATTGTCTCCTCTTCCAGAGAACCTTGGATCAACTACCAGAACTATATGGTGGCCCATCTCCAGTACCCGGGGATCAGATAGACAGACAGACAGACAGGCAGAGATATGAATGGCAGGCCTGCCTGGTCTTTCTTTCTTTCTTATCCTTTTTAAAAAATGTTTATTTATTTATTTATTTATTTATCTATTTATTTATTAAATATAAGTACACTGTAGCTGTCTTCAGACACTCCAGAAGAGGGTGTCAGATTCTGGAGAATCTAAATCCCTCTTATGGTCTGCATATGATGTACATAAACACAGCCTCACATATACTTATAAATATTTAAAGAAGTGTGGGGCCACTGAAAGGGCTCAACAATTAACCGAATTGTCTCCTCTTCCAGAGAACCTTGGATCAACTACCAGCACTATATGGTGGCCCATCTCCAGTTCCCGGGGATCAGATAGACAGACAGACAGACAGACAGAGATATGGATGGCAGGCCTGCCTGGTCTTTCTTTCTTTCTTATACTTTTTAAAAAATGTTTATTTATTTATTTATTTATTTATTTATTTATCTATTTATTTATTAGATATAAGTACACTGTAGCTGTCTTCAGACACTCCAGAAGAGGGTATCAGATTCTGGAGAATCTAAATCCCTCTTATGGTCTGCATATGATGTACATAAACACAGCCTCACATATACCTCTAAATATTTAAAGATGGGTGGCGCCACTGAAAGGGATCAACAATTAACAGCATTGTCTCCTCTTCCAGAGTACCTGGGATCAACTACCAGCAACTATATGGTGGCCCATCTCCAGTTCCAGGGGATCAGACAGACAGACATACAGACAGTGATAAGGATGGCAGGCCTGTCTGGTCTTTCTTTCTTTCTTATCCTTTTTAAAATAATGTTTATTTATATATTTATTTAAGTATTTATTAGATATAAGTACACTGTAGCTTTCTTCAGACACTCCAGAAGAGGGTGTCAGATTCTGGAGAATCTAAATCCCTCTTATGGTCTGCATATGATGTACATAAACACAGCCTCACATATACCTCTAAATATTTAAAGATGGGTGGCGCCACTGAAAGGGCTCAACAATTAACAGCATTGTCTCCTCTTGCAGAGTACCTGGGATCAACTACCAGCAACTATATGGTGGCCCATCTCCAGTTCCAGGGGATCAGACAGACAGACATACAGACAGTGATAAGGATGGCAGGCCTGCCTGGTCTTTCTGTCTTTCTTATCCTTTTTAAAAAATGTTTATTTATTTATTTATTTATTTATTTATTTATTATATATAAGTACACTGTAGCTGTCTTCAGTCACTCCAGTAGAGGTTGTCAGATTCTGGAGAATCTAAATCCCTCTTATGGTCTGCATATGATGTACATAAACACAGCCTCACATATACTTATAAATATTTAAAGAAGTGTGGGGCCACTGAAAAAGCTCAACAATTAACCGAATTGTCTCCTCTTCCAGAGAACCTTGGATCAACTACCAGCACTATATGGTGGCCCATCTCCAGTTCCCGGGGATCAGATAGACAGACAGACAGACAGACAGACAGACAGAGATATGGATGGCAGGCCTGCCTGGTCTTTCTTTCTTTCTTATACTTTTTAAAAAATGTTTATTTATTTATTTATTTATTTATTTATCTATTTATTTATTAGATATAAGTACACTGTAGCTGTCTTCAGACACTCCAGAAGAGGGTGTCAGATTCTGGAGAATCTAAATCCCTCTTATGGTCTGCATATGATGTACATAAACACAGCCTCACATATACCTCTAAATATTTAAAGATGGGTGGCGCCACTGAAAGGGCTCAACAATTAACAGCATTGTCTCCTCTTCCAGAGTACCTGGGATCAACTACCAGCAACTATATGGTGGCCCATCTCCAGTTCCAGGGGATCAGACAGACAGACATACAGACAGTGATAAGGATGGCAGGCCTGTCTGGTCTTTCTTTCTTTCTTATCCTTTTTAAAATAATGTTTATTTATATATTTATTTAAGTATTTATTAGATATAAGTACACTGTAGCTTTCTTCAGACACTCCAGAAGAGGGTGTCAGATTCTGGAGAATCTAAATCCCTCTTATGGTCTGCATATGATGTACATAAACACAGCCTCACATATACCTCTAAATATTTAAAGATGGGTGGCGCCACTGAAAGGACTCAACAATTAACAGCATTGTCTCCTCTTGCAGAGTACCTGGGATCAACTACCAGCAACTATATGGTGGCCCATCTCCAGTTCCAGGGGATCAGACAGACAGACATACAGACAGTGATAAGGATGGCAGGCCTGCCTGGTCTTTCTGTCTTTCTTATCCTTTTTAAAAAATGTTTATTTATTTATTTATTTATTTATTTATTTATTTATTTATTTATTATATATAAGTACACTGTAGCTGTCTTCAGTCACTCCAGTAGAGGGTGTCAGATTCTGGAGAATCTAAATCCTCTTATAATCTGAATATGATGTACATAAACACAGCCTCACATAAACTTCTAAATATTTAAAGAAGTGTGGGGCCACTGAAAGGGCTCAACAATTAACCGAATTGTCTCCTCTTCCAGAGAACCTTGGATCAACTACCAGCACTATATGGTGGCCCGTCTCCAGTTCCCGGGGATCAGATAGACAGACAGACAGACAGACAGAGATATGGATGGCAGGCCTGCCTGGTCTTTCTTTCTTTCTTATACTTTTTAAAAAATGTTTATTTATTTATTTATCTGTTTATTTATTAGATATAAGTACACTGTAGCTGTCTTCAGACACTCCAGAAGTGGGTGTCAGATTCTGGAGAATCTAAATCCCTCTTATGGTATGCATATGATGTACATAAACACAGCCTCACATATACCTCTAAATATTTAAAGATGGGTGGCGCCACTGAAAGGGCTCAACAATTAACAGAATTTTCTCCTCTTCCAGAGTACCTGGGATCAACTACCAGCAACTATATGGTGGCCCATCTCCAGTTCCAGGGGATCAGACAGACAGACATACAGACAGTGATAAGGATGGCAGGCCTGCCTGGTCTTTCTTTATTTCTTATCCTTTTTAAAAAAATGTTTATTTATATATTTATTTATGTATTTATTAGATATAAGTACACTGTAGCTGTCTTCAGACACTCCAGAAGAGGGTGTCAGATTCTGGAGAATCTAAATCCCTCTTATGGTCTGCATATGATGTACATAAACACAGCCTCACATATACTTCTAATAATTTAAAGATGTGTGGGGCCACTGAGAGGGCTCAACAATTAACAGCATTGTCTCCTCTTTCAGAGAACCTGGGATAAACTACCAGCACCTTATGGTGGTCCATCTCCAGTTCCAGGGGATCAGACAGACAGACAGACAGAGAGACAGAGATAAGGATGGCAGGCCTTTCTGGTCTTTCTTTATTTCTTATACTTTTTAAAAAATGTTTATTTATTTATTTATTTATTTATTTATGTATTTATTAGATATAAGTACACTGTAGCTGTCTTCAGACACTCCAGAAGAAGTTGTCATATTCTGGAGAATCTAAATCCCTCTTATGGTCTGCATATGATGTACATAAACACAGCCTCACATATACTTCTAAATATTTAAAGATGGGTAGGGCCACTGATAGGGCTCAACAATTAACAGCATTGTCTCCTCTTCCAGAGAACCTGGGATTAACTACCAGCACCTTATGTTGGCCCATCTCCAGTTCCAGTGGATCAGACAGACAGACAGACAGACAGAGAGACAGAGATAAGGATGGCAGGCCTGCCTGGTCTTACTTTCTTTCTTATCCTTTTTAAAAAATGTTTATTTATTTATTTATTTATTTATTTATTATACATAAGTACACTGTAGCTGTCTTCAGTCACTCCAGTAGAGGGTGTCAGGTTCTGGAGAATCTAAATCCTCTTATAATCTGAATATGATGTACATAAACACAGCCTCATATAAACTTCTAAATATTTAAAGAAGTGTGGGGCCACTGGAAGGGCTAAACAATTAACCGAATTGTCTCCTCTTCCAGAGAACCTAGGATCAACTACCAGCACTATATGGTGGCCCATCTCCAGTTCCCGGGGATCAGATAGACAGACAGACAGACAGACAGAGATATGGATGGCAGGCCTGCCTGGTCTTTCTTTCTTTCTTATACTTTTTAAAAAATGTTTATTTATTTATTTATTTATTTATCTATTTATTTTTTAGATATAAGTACACTCTAGCTGTCTTCAGACACTCCAGAAGAGGGTGTCAGATTCTGGAGAATCTAAATCCCTCTTATGGTCTGCATATGATGTACATAAACACAGCCTCACATATACTTCTAAATATTTAAAAATGGGTAGGGCCACTGATAGCGCTCAACAATTAACAGCATTGTCTCCTCTTCCAGAGAACCTGGGATCAACTACCAGCACCTTATGGTGGCCCATCTCCAGTTCCAGTGGATCAGACAGACAGACAGACAGACAGAGAGACAGAGATAAGGATGGCAGGCCTGCCTGGTCTTACTTTATTTCTTATCCTTTTTAAAAAATGTTTATTTATTTATTTATTTATTTATTTATTTATTTATTTATTATACATAAGTACACTGTAGCTGTCTTCAGTCACTCCAGTAGAGGGTGTCAGGTTCTGGAGAATCTAAATCCTCTTATAATCTGAATATGATGTACATAAACACAGCCTCACATAAACTTGTAAATATTTAAAGAAGTGTGGGGCCACTGGAAGGGCTAAACAATTAACCGAATTGTCTCCTCTTCCAGAGAACCTTGGATCAACTACAAGCACTATATGGTGGCCCATCTCCAGTTCCCGGGGATCAGATAGACAGACAGACAGACAGACAGAGATATGGATGGCAGGCCTGCCTGGTCTTTCTTTATTTCTTATACTTTTTAAAAAATGTTTATTTATTTATTTATTTATTTATGTATTTATTAGATATAAGTACACTGTAGCTGTCTTCAGACACTCCTGAAGAGGGTGTCAGATTCTGGAGAATCTAAATCCCTCTTATGGTCTGCATATGATGTACATAAACACAGCCTCACATATTCTTCTAAATATTTAAAGATGGGTAGGGCCCCTGATAGGGGTCAACAATTAACAGCATTGTCTCGTCTTCCAGAGAACCTGGGATCAACTACCAGCAACTTTATGGTAGCCCAACTCCAGTTCCAGGGGATCAGACAGACAGACAGACAGACAGAGATAAGGATGGCAGGCCTGCCTGGTCTTACATTCTTTCTTATCCTTTTAAAAAAATGTTTATTTATTTATTTATTTATTTATTTATTTATTTATTTATTATACATAAGTACACTGTAGCTGTCTTCAGTCACTCCAGTAGAGGGTGTCAGATTCTGGAGAATCTAAATCCTCTTATAATCTGAATATGATGTACATAAACACAGCCTCACATAAACTTCTAAATATTTAAAGAAGTGTGGGGCCACTGAAAGGGCTAAACAATTAACCGAATTGTCTCCTCTTCCAGAGAACCTTGGATCAACTACCAGCACTATATGGTGGCCCATCTCCAGTTCCTGGGAATCAGATAGACAGACAGACAGACAGACAGAGATATGGATGGCAGGCCTGCCTGGTCTTTCTTTCTTTCTTATACTTTTTAAAAAATATTTATTTATTTATTTATTTATCTATTTATTTATTAGATATAAGTACACTGTAGCTGTCTTCAGACACTCCAGAAGAGGGTGTCAGATTCTCGAGAATCTAAATCCCTCTTATGGTCTGCATATGATGTACATAAACACAGCCTCACATATACCTCTAAATATTTAAAGATGGGTGGCGCCACTGAAAGGGCTCAACAATTAACAGCATTGTCTCCTCTTCCAGAGTACCTGGGATCAACTACCAGCAACTCTATGGTGGCCCATCTCGAGTTCCAGGGGATCAGACAGACAGACATACAGACAGTGATAAGGATGGCAGGCCTGCCTGGTCTTTCTTTCTTTCTTATCCTTTTTAAAAAAAATGTTTATTTATATTTATTCATGTATTTATTAGATATAAGTACACTGTAGCTGTCTTCAGACACTCCAGAAGAAGGTGTCAGATTCTGGAGAATCTAAATCCCTCTTATGGTCTGCATATGATGTACATAAACACAGCCTCACATATACCTCTAAATATTTAAAGATGGGTGGCGCCACTGAAATGGCTCAACAATTAACAGCATTGTCTCCTCTTCCAGAGTACCTGGGATCAACTACCATCAACTCTATGGTGGCCCATCTCGAGTTCCAGGGGATCAGACAGACAGACATACAGACAGTGAAAAGGATGGCAGGCCTGCCTGGTCTTTCTTTATTTCTTATCCTTTTTAAAAAAATGTTTATTTATATATTTATTTATGTATTTATTAGATATAAGTACACTGTAGCTGTCTTCAGACACTCCAGAAGAGGGTGTCAGATTCTGGAGAATCTAAATCCCTCTTATGGTCTGCATATGATGTACATAAACACAGCCTCACATATACTTCTAATAATTTAAAGATGTGTGGGGCCACTGAGAGGGCTCAACAATTAACAGCATTGTCTCCTCTTTCAGAGAACCTGGGATAAACTACCAGCACCTTATGGTGGTCCATCTCCAGTTCCAGGGGATCAGACAGACAGACAGACAGAGAGACAGAGATAAGGATGGCAGGCCTTTCTGGTCTTTCTTTATTTCTTATACTTTTTAAAAAATGTTTATTTATTTATTTATTTATTTATTTATGTATTTATTAGATATAAGTACACTGTAGCTGTCTTCAGACACTCCAGAAGAAGTTGTCATATTCTGGAGAATCTAAATCCCTCTTATGGTCTGCATATGATGTACATAAACACAGCCTCACATATACTTCTAAATATTTAAAGATGGGTAGGGCCACTGATAGGGCTCAACAATTAACAGCATTGTCTCCTCTTCCAGAGAACCTGGGATTAACTACCAGCACCTTATGTTGGCCCATCTCCAGTTCCAGTGGATCAGACAGACAGACAGACAGACAGAGAGACAGAGATAAGGATGGCAGGCCTGCCTGGTCTTACTTTCTTTCTTATCCTTTTTAAAAAATGTTTATTTATTTATTTATTTATTTATTATACATAAGTACACTGTAGCTGTCTTCAGTCACTCCAGTAGAGGGTGTCAGGTTCTGGAGAATCTAAATCCTCTTATAATCTGAATATGATGTACATAAACACAGCCTCATATAAACTTCTAAATATTTAAAGAAGTGTGGGGCCACTGGAAGGGCTAAACAATTAACCGAATTGTCTCCTCTTCCAGAGAACCTAGGATCAACTACCAGCACTATATGGTGGCCCATCTCCAGTTCCCGGGGATCAGATAGACAGACAGACAGACAGACAGAGATATGGATGGCAGGCCTGCCTGGTCTTTCTTTCTTTCTTATACTTTTTAAAAAATGTTTATTTATTTATTTATTTATTTATCTATTTATTTTTTAGATATAAGTACACTCTAGCTGTCTTCAGACACTCCAGAAGAGGGTGTCAGATTCTGGAGAATCTAAATCCCTCTTATGGTCTGCATATGATGTACATAAACACAGCCTCACATATACTTCTAAATATTTAAAAATGGGTAGGGCCACTGATAGCGCTCAACAATTAACAGCATTGTCTCCTCTTCCAGAGAACCTGGGATCAACTACCAGCACCTTATGGTGGCCCATCTCCAGTTCCAGTGGATCAGACAGACAGACAGACAGACAGAGAGACAGAGATAAGGATGGCAGGCCTGCCTGGTCTTACTTTATTTCTTATCCTTTTTAAAAAATGTTTATTTATTTATTTATTTATTTATTTATTTATTTATTTATTATACATAAGTACACTGTAGCTGTCTTCAGTCACTCCAGTAGAGGGTGTCAGGTTCTGGAGAATCTAAATCCTCTTATAATCTGAATATGATGTACATAAACACAGCCTCACATAAACTTGTAAATATTTAAAGAAGTGTGGGGCCACTGGAAGGGCTAAACAATTAACCGAATTGTCTCCTCTTCCAGAGAACCTTGGATCAACTACAAGCACTATATGGTGGCCCATCTCCAGTTCCCGGGGATCAGATAGACAGACAGACAGACAGACAGAGATATGGATGGCAGGCCTGCCTGGTCTTTCTTTATTTCTTATACTTTTTAAAAAATGTTTATTTATTTATTTATTTATTTATGTATTTATTAGATATAAGTACACTGTAGCTGTCTTCAGACACTCCTGAAGAGGGTGTCAGATTCTGGAGAATCTAAATCCCTCTTATGGTCTGCATATGATGTACATAAACACAGCCTCACATATTCTTCTAAATATTTAAAGATGGGTAGGGCCCCTGATAGGGGTCAACAATTAACAGCATTGTCTCGTCTTCCAGAGAACCTGGGATCAACTACCAGCAACTTTATGGTAGCCCAACTCCAGTTCCAGGGGATCAGACAGACAGACAGACAGACAGAGATAAGGATGGCAGGCCTGCCTGGTCTTACATTCTTTCTTATCCTTTTAAAAAAATGTTTATTTATTTATTTATTTATTTATTTATTTATTTATTTATTATACATAAGTACACTGTAGCTGTCTTCAGTCACTCCAGTAGAGGGTGTCAGATTCTGGAGAATCTAAATCCTCTTATAATCTGAATATGATGTACATAAACACAGCCTCACATAAACTTCTAAATATTTAAAGAAGTGTGGGGCCACTGAAAGGGCTAAACAATTAACCGAATTGTCTCCTCTTCCAGAGAACCTTGGATCAACTACCAGCACTATATGGTGGCCCATCTCCAGTTCCTGGGAATCAGATAGACAGACAGACAGACAGACAGAGATATGGATGGCAGGCCTGCCTGGTCTTTCTTTCTTTCTTATACTTTTTAAAAAATATTTATTTATTTATTTATTTATCTATTTATTTATTAGATATAAGTACACTGTAGCTGTCTTCAGACACTCCAGAAGAGGGTGTCAGATTCTCGAGAATCTAAATCCCTCTTATGGTCTGCATATGATGTACATAAACACAGCCTCACATATACCTCTAAATATTTAAAGATGGGTTGCGCCACTGAAAGGGCTCAACAATTAACAGCATTGTCTCCTCTTCCAGAGTACCTGGGATCAACTACCAGCAACTCTATGGTGGCCCATCTCGAGTTCCAGGGGATCAGACAGACAGACATACAGACAGTGATAAGGATGGCAGGCCTGCCTGGTCTTTCTTTCTTTCTTATCCTTTTTAAAAAAAAATGTTTATTTATATTTATTCATGTATTTATTAGATATAAGTACACTGTAGCTGTCTTCAGACACTCCAGAAGAAGGTGTCAGATTCTGGAGAATCTAAATCCCTCTTATGGTCTGCATATGATGTACATAAACACAGCCTCACATATACCTCTAAATATTTAAAGATGGGTGGCGCCACTGAAATGGCTCAACAATTAACAGCATTGTCTCCTCTTCCAGAGTACCTGGGATCAACTACCATCAACTCTATGGTGGCCCATCTCGAGTTCCAGGGGATCAGACAGACAGACATACAGACAGTGAAAAGGATGGCAGGCCTGCCTGGTCTTTCTTTCTTTCTTATCCTTTTTAAAAAAATGTTTATTTATATATTTATTTATGTATTTATTAGATATAAGTACACTGTAGCTGTCTTTAGACACTCCAGAAGAGGGTGTCAGATTCTGGAGAATCTAAATCCCTCTTATGGTCTGCATATGATGTACATAAACACAGCCTCACATATACTTCTAAAAATTTAAAGATGTGTGGGACCACTGAGAGGGCTCAACAATTATCAGCATTGTCTCCTCTTTCAGAGAACCGGGGAAAAAATACCAGCACCTTATGGTGGCCCATCTCCAGTTCCAGTGGATCAGACAGACAGACAGACAGAGAGACAGAGATAAGGATGGCAGGCCTGCCTGGTCTTTCTTTATTTCTTATACTTTTTAAAAAATGTTTATTTATTTATTTATTTATTTATGTATTTGTTAGATATAAGTACACTGTAGCTGTCTTCAGACACTCCAGAAGAGGGTGTCAGATTCTGGAGAATCTAAATCCCTCTTATGGTCTGCATATGATGTACATAAACACAGCCTCACATATACTTCTAAATATTTAAAGATGGGTAGGGCCACTGATAGGGCTCAACAATTAACAGCATTGTCTCCTCTTCCAGAGAACCTGGGATCAACTACCAGCAACTTTATGGTAGCCCAACTCCAGTTCCAGGGGATCAGACAGACAGACAGACAGACAGAGATAAGGATGGCAGGCCTGCCTGGTCTTACTTTCTTTCTTATCCTTTTTAAAAAATATTTATTTATTTATTTATTTTTTTATTTATTTATTTATTACATATAAGTACACTGTAGCTGTCTTCAGTCACTCCAGTAGAGGGTGTCAGATTCTGGAGAATCTAAATCCTCTTATAATCTGAATATGATGTACATAAACACAGCCTCACATAAACTTCTAAATATTTAAAGAAGTGTGCGGCCACTGAAAGGGCTCAACAATTAAGAGCATTGTCTCCTCTTCCAGAGAACCTTGGATCAACTACCAGCAACTATATGGTGGCCCATCTCCAGTTCCCGGGGATCTGATAGACAGACAGACAGACAGGCAGAGATATGGATGGCAGGCCTGCCTGGTCTTTCTTTCTTATCCTTTTTAAAAAATGTTTATTTATTTATTTATTTATTTATTTATTTATTTATTTATTTATGTATTTAGTAGATATAAGTACACTGTAGCTTTTCAGACACTACAGAAGAGCGTGTCAGATTCTGGAGAATCTAAATCCCTCCTATGGTCTGCATATGATGTACATAAACACAGCCTCACATATACTTCTAAAAATTTAAAGAAGGGTGGGGCCACTCTAAAAGCTCAACAATTAACAGCATTGTCTCCCCTTCCAGAGTACCTGGGATCAACTACCAGCAACTATATGGTGGCCCTTCTCCAGTTCCAGGGGATCAGACAGACAGACATACAGACAGTGCTAAGGATGGCAGGCCTGCCTGGTCTTTCTTTCTTTCTTATCCTTTTTAAAAAAATGTTTATTTATATATTTATTTATGTATTTATTAGATATAAGTACACTGTAGCTGTCTTCAGACACTCCAGAAGAGGGTGTCAGATTCTGGAGAATCTAAATCCCTCTTATGGTCTGCATATGATGTACATAAACAAAGCCTCACATATACTTCTAAAAATTTAAAGATGTGTGGGGCCACTGAGAGGGCTCAACAATTAACAGCATTGTCTCCTCTTTCAGAGAACCTGGGATAAACTACCAGCACCTTATGGTGGCCCAACTCCAGTTCCAGTTGATCAGACAGACAGACAGACAGAGAGACAGAGATAAGGATGGCAGGCCTGCCTGGTCTTTCTTTCTTTCTTATCCTTTTTAAAAAATATTTATTTATTTATTTATTTATTTATTTATTTATTTATTTATTTATGTATTTCTTAGATATAAGTACACTGTAGCTTTCTTTAGACACTCCAGAGGAGGGTGTCAGATTCTGGAGAATGTAAATCCCTCTTATGGTCTGCATATGATGTACATAAACACAGCCTCACATATACTGAGCTGAGGTGTCACAGGCCAATTGCTGGAATTTCTGAGTACCACCAAGATAGAGAAAAGCTATGCTGTGGTTGCTTAATTTATGTATTTTATTATTTCTATTTGTTGTTTTGTTTTGTTTTATTTGTTTTTAGAGAAGTCCTCAGTCTGTAGCTCTGGCTGACCCAGGACTGCCTACTTGTGTTAATTAGGGTTTCACAGCTGGGAACAGACACCAAGAGCAAGGTAAGGCTTAGAAAACCCTACATTCAGTGGTGGCTCAAGCTCTTAATGAGAGCACTCTGTAGGCAGAGGCAGTCAGTTTCTGAGTTTGAGGCCACCCTGGTGAAAGACAGGGCTAGGGTAGGGGCTAGGGTGAGGAAAGAAAGAAAGAAAGAAAGAAAAGTTTATAATAAAAAGTTTTTATAAAAGTTTTATAAAAAGTGTTAAAGTTTTTAAAAATTAAAAAAAAAATAATACCAGATCACCATCACACAGCATTGGCTGTCTTCAGGTGTATCCTTTCAGCCTCCAAACAAAAAACAATGGCTGGCTGTCTTCAGGTGTATCCTATTCTCGATTCTTATTTCCAACCTTAGAGCTGGGCTGAGCTGCCTCATTATGTAATTGCAAACCTTCCTTGGTTTGTCTTTTCCATTTCAAAGACTAACAGGCCTTTTTCTATTTATTGAATATGCTCATGACTGTCCTTTAGATATAGTAAATATAACTGTTGCTTATAAAACTTGTTTTCTAGGAATTTTTAAAGGGCAATGGCAGAGTTTATTTATAAAAAAATATTTTGCATTTATTTATTTGTGTGAGTGATGAAGCTCAGGTCTTCAAACTCGTCAGGAGGTATGATTACCTCCCCTCTCTCTCAACCCCTCTCTCTCCTCTCTCAATGATTGTGTAAGAATGTTTTGCATGTGTATGCTGTGCCCACAGACTCCAGAACAGAGTATTAGATCCCCTGGAACTGGAGATGGGCCACCATATATAATACTGGTAATTGAGCCCAGGTTCTCTGGAAGAGGAGACAATGCTCTTAATTGTTGAGCCCTCTCTGTAGCCACATCTTTCTTTTTTTTTTTTTTTTTTGAGTATATGTGAGGCTGTGTTTATATACATCATATGCAGACAATAAGAATGATTTAGATTCTTCAGATTCTGACACCCTCTTCTGGACTGTCTGAAGATAGCTACAGCATACTTAAATATAATAAATAAATAAATCTTTAAAAAGAAAAGGAAAAGTAAAAAAGAAAGAACAGGCCTGCCATATGCATGTTCATAGTGGAAAATGGGAGAGACCCCAATCTAACCTCAGCAGGGTGCTTCCTTCTGGATGGTAGCTCACAGTTTCATCCCAGCAAGACAGGCAAATCATTGAGTTCAAGGACAGTAAGGTTCAGGACAGCCAAGGTTAGGAAGGAAAAGGGTCTATGTTGAGAATACAAACCGACAAAACAACAACTAGGAAAAAGAAGTGACAGTGTAACTTGGGGTAGGGTACCAACAAGAGAAAGCTTTCTGTTACCACTTACAAACACCAGTAGCCTTGCACACTTCTGCCCAGGTCCCTGCCTTCCTTTCTAGGAATTTTAAGGATGCCAGGGGGTGGGGGAATCCAGATTAAATTTTTAAAAACAAAGACTTGGTCTTTGATGTCTATAGGAAGCCCTTCTCAGTGCCTTTAACTACCACTGAACTTTCAGGGCTGTGACTCAACTGTAACAAGGAACAGGGCTAAGAACCTGCAGCCTTTGAAAACAACTATTTTTTTAAAGTGGGGGACACAAATCAGCAGTAGAACCCCTCAGGTTCAGCCATAATACTTGTTAGGGAAAGAGACTCAATGTCCGGAGCTGAGGTCTCATGGGTGAACTGCTTCAAGCTCTGAGTATCATTCAAAGAAAGAAAAGATATCATGTGGTTGCTTAATTTATTTATTTTATTATTTCTATTTTTTGTTTTCTTTTGTTTTGTTTTAGAAAAGGCCTCAGTCTGTAGCTATGGCTGACCTAGGACAGACTACATGTGTTAATTAGGGTTTCACAGCTGAGAAACAGACCATACCTATGTAAGACTTAGAAAACCCAACAGTCAGTGGTGGCTCGAGCTCTTAATGAGAGCACTATGGAGGCAGAGGCAGTCAGTTTCTGAGTTCGAGGCCAGCCTGGTTAAAGACAGGGATAGGCAGGGCTAGGCAAGGCAGGGCTGGGCTAGGCTAGGCTAGGCAAGGGGCTGGGCTAGTCAAGGCAAGGGACTAGGCTCAGGCTACTCAAGGGGATAGGCAAGACAGACAGACAGAGAGAAGGACAGACAAGGATGGCAGGCCTGCCTGGTTTTTCTTTCTTTCTTATCCCTTTTAAAAAATGTTTGTTTGTTTATTTATTTATTTATTTATTTATTTATTTATTTATTTATTAGATATACGTACACTGTAGCTGTCTTCAGACACTCCAGAAGAGGGTGTCAGATTCTGGAGAATCTATATCCCTCTTATGGTCTGCATATGATGTACATAAACACAGCCTCACATATACTTCTAAAAATTTAAAGAAGGGTGGGGCCACTCTAAAAGCTCAACAATTAACAGCATTGTCTCCTCTTCCAGAGTACCTGGGATCAACTACCAGCAACTATATGGTGGCCCATCTCCAGTTCCAGGGGATCAGACAGACAGACATACAGACAGTGATAAGGATGGCAGGCCTGCCTGGTCTTTCTTTCTTTCTTATCCTTTTTAAAAAAATGTTTGTTTATTTATTTATTTATTTATTTATTTATTTATTTATGTATTTATTAGATATAAGTACACTGTAGCTGTCTTCAGACACTCCAGAAGAGGGTGTCAGATTGTGGAGAATCTAAATCCCTCTTATGGTCTTCATATGATGTACATAAACAAGGCCTCACATATACTTCTAAAAATTTAAAGATGTGTGGGGACAGTGAGAGGGCTCAACAATTAACAGCATTGTCTCCTCTACCAGAGAACCTGGGATAAACTACCAGCACCTTATGGTGGCCTATCTCCAGTTCCAGTGGATCAGACAGACAGACAGACAGAGAGACAGAGATAAGGATGGAAGGCCTGCCTGGTCTTTCTTTATTTCTTATACTTTTTAAAAAATGTTTATTTATTTATTTATTTATTTATTTATTTATTTATTTATTTATTTATTAGATATAAGTACACTGTAGCCGTCTTCAGACACTCCAGAAGAGGGTGTCAGATTCTGGAGAATCTAAATCCCTCTTATGATTTGAATATGATGTACATAAACACAGCCTCACATATACTTCTAAAAATTAAAAATGGGTGGGGCCACTGAAAGGGCTCAACAATTAACAGCATTGTCTCCTCTTCCAGAGAACGTGGGATCAACTACCAGCACCTACAAGGTGGCCCATCTCCAGTTCCAGGGGATCAGACAGACAGGCAGACAGAGATAAGGATGGCAGGCCTGCCTGGTCTTACTTTCTTTCTTATCCTTTTTAAAAAATATTTATTTATTTATTTATTTATTTATTCATGTATTTCTTAGATATAAGTACACTGTAGCTTTCTTTAGACACTCCAGAGGAGGGTGTCAGATTCTGGAGAATGTAAATCCCTCTTATGGTCTGCATATGATGTACATAAACACAGCCTCACATATACTGAGCTGAGGTGTCACAGGCCAACTTCTGGAATTTCTGAGTACCACCTAGATAGAGAAAAGCTATGCTGTGGTTGCTTAATTTATGTATTTTATTATTTCTATTTGTTGTTTTGTTTTATTTTATTTGTTTTTAGAGAAGTCCTCAGTCTGTAGCTCTGGCTGACCCAGGACTGCCTACTTGTGTTAATTAGGGTTTCACAGCTGAGAACAGACACCAAGAGCAAGGTAAGGCTTAGAAAACCCTACATTCAGTGGTGGCTCAAGCTCTTAATGAGAGCACTCTGTAGGCAGAGGCAGTCAGTTTCTGAGTTTGAGGCCACCCTGGTGAAAGACAGGGCTAGGGTAGGGGCTAGGGTGAGGAAAGAAAGAAAGGAAAGTTTATAATAAAAAGTTTTTATAAAAGTTTTATAAAAAGTGTTAAAGTTTTTAAAAATTAAAAAAAAAAATACCAGATCACCATCACACAGCATTGGCTGTCTTCAGGTGTATCCTTTCAGCCTCCAAAACAAAAAACAATGGCTGGCTGTCTTCAGGTGTATCCTATTCTCGAGTCTTATTTCCAACCTTAGAACTGGGCTGAGCTGCCTCATTATGTAATTGCAAACCTTCCTTGGTTTGTCTTTTCCATTTCTAAGACTAACAGGCCTTTTTCTATTTATTGAATATGCTCATGACTGTCCTTTAGATATAGTAAATATAACTGTTGCTTATAAAACTTGTTTTCTAGGAATTTTTAAAGGGCAATGGCAGAGTTTATTTATAAAAAAATATTTTGCATTTATTTATTTGTGTGAGTGATGAAGCTCAGGTCTTCAAACTCGTCAGGAGGTATGATTACCTCCCCTCTCTCTCAACCCCTCTCTCTCCTCTCTCAATGATTGTGTAAGAATGTTTTGCATGTGTATGCTGTGCCCACAGACTCCAGAACAGAGTATTAGATCCCCTGGAACTGGAGATGGGCCACCATATATAATACTGGTAATTGAGCCCAGGTTCTTTGGAAGAGGAGACAATGCTCTTAATTGTTGAGCCCTCTCTGTAGCCACATCTTTCTTTTTCTTTTTTTTTTTTTTGAGTATATGTGAGGCTGTGTTTATATACATCATATGCAGACAATAAGAATGATTTAGATTCTTCAGAATCTGACACCCTCTTCTGGACTGTCTGAAGATAGCTACAGCATACTTAAATATAATAAATAAATAAATCTTTAAAAAGAAAAGGAAAAGTAAAAAAGAAAGATCAGGCCTGCCATATGCATGTTCATAGAGGAAAATGGAAGAGACCCCAATCTAACCTCAGCAGGGTGCTTCCTTCTGGATGGTAGCTCACAGTTTCATCCCAGCAAGACAGGCAAATCACTGAGTTCAAGGACAGTAAGGTTCAGGACAGCCAAGGTTAGGAAGGAAAAGGGTCTATGTTGAGAATACAAACCGACAAAACAACAACTAGGAAAAAGAAGTGACAGTGTAACTTGGGGTAGGGTACCAACAAGAGAAAGCTTTCTGTTACCACTTACAAACACCAGTAGCCTTGCACCCTTCTGCCCAGGTCCCTGCCTTCCTTTCTAGGAATTCTAAGGATGCCAGGGTGTGGGGGAATCCAGATTAACTTTTTAAAAACAAAGACTTGGTCTTTGATGTCTATAGGAAGCCCTTCTCAGTGCCTTTAACTACCACTGAACTTTCAGGGCTGTGACTCAACTGTAACAAGGAACAGGGCTAAGAACCTGCAGCCTTTGAAAACAACTATTTTTTTAAAGTGGGGGACACAAATCAGCAGTAGAACCCCTCAGGTTCAGCCATAATACTTGTTAGGGAAAGAGCCTCAATGTCCGGAGCTGAGGTCTCATGGGTGAACTGCTTCAAGCTCTGAGTATCATTGAAAGAAATAAAAGATATCATGTGGTTGCTTAATTTATTTATTTTATTATTTCTATTTTTTGTTTTCTTTTGTTTTGTTTTAGAAAAGGCCTCAGTCTGTAGCTATGGCTGACCTAGGACAGACTACACGTGTTAATTAGGGTTTCACAGCTGAGAAACAGACCATACCTATGTAAGACTTAGAAAACCCAACAGTCAGTGGTGGCTTGAGCTCTTGATGAGAGCACTCTGGAGGCAGAGGCAGTCAGTTTCTGAGTTCGAGGCCAGCCTGGTTAAAGACAGGGATAGGCAGGGCTAGGCAAGGCAGGGCTGGGCTAGGCTAGGCTAGGCAAGGGGCTGGGCTAGTCAAGGCAAGGGACTAGGCTAGGCTACTCAAGGGGCTAGGCAAGACAGACAGACAGAGAGAAAGACAGACAAAGATGGCAGGCCTGCCTGGTTTTTCTTTCTTTCTTATCCCTTTTAAAAATGTTTGTTTATTTATTTATTTATTGATTGATTTATTTATTAGATATACTTACACTGTAGCTGTCTTCAGACACTCCAGAAGAGGGTGTCAGATTCTGGAGAATCTATATCCCTCTTATGGTCTGCATATGATGTACATACACACAGCCTCACATTTGCATCTAAAAATTTAAAGATGTGTGGGTCCAATGAAAGGGATCAACAATTAACAGCATTGTCTCCTCTTATAGAGAACCTGGGATCAACTACCAGCAACTATATGGTGTCCCATCTCCAGTTCCAGGGGATCAGACAGACAGACAGACATACAGACAGATAGAGTTAAGGATGGCAGGCCTACATTGTCTTTCCTTCTTTCTTATCCTTTTAAAAAAAATGTTTATTAATTTAAGTATGTATTTATTAGATATAAGTACACTGTAGCTGTCTTCAAACACTCCCGAAGAGGGTGTCAGATTCTGGAGAATCTATATCCCTCTTATGGTCTGCATATGATGTATATGAACACAGCCTCACATATACTTCTAAAAATTTAAAGATGGGTGGGGCCACTGAAAGGGCTCAACAATTAACAGCACTGACTCCTCTTACAGAGAACCTGGGATCAACTACCAGCAATTATATGGTGGCCCATCTCCAGTTCCAGGGGATCAGACAGACAGAAAGACAGACAAGGATGGCAGGCCTGCCTGGTCTCTCTTTCTTTATTATCCTTTTTTAAAAATGTTTATTTGTTTATTTATGAATTTATTAGATATAAGTACACTGTAGCTGTCTTCAGACACTCCAAAAGAGGGTGTCAGATTCTGGAGAATCTAAATCCCTCTTATGGTCTGCATATTCGGTACATAAACACAGCCTTGCATATACTTCTAAAAATTTAAAGATGGGTGGGGCCACTGAAAGGGCTCAACAATTAACAGCATTGTCTCCTCTTCCAGAGAACCTTGGATAAACTACCAGCAACTATATGGTGGCCCATCTCCAGTTCCAGGGTATCAGACAGAGAGACAGACAGACAGAGATAAGGATGGAGGCCTGCCTGGTCTTTCTTTCTTTTTTATACTTTTAAAAAATGTTTATTTATTTATTTATTTATTTATTTATTTATTTATTTATTAGATATAAGTACACTGTAGCTGTCTTCAGACTCTCCAGAAAAGGGTGTCAGATTCTGGAGAATCTATATCCCTCTTATGGTCTGCATATGATGTACATAAACACAGCCTCACATATACTTCTAAAAATTTAAAGATGGTTGGGGCCACTGAAAGGGCTCAACAATTAACAGCATTGTCTTCTCTTCCAGAGGACCAGGGATCAACTACCAGCAACTATATTGTGGCCCATCTCCAGTTCCAGGCGATCAGACAGACATATATACACACAGACAGACAAGGATTGCAGGCCTGCCTGGTTTATCTTTCTTTCTTATACATTTTAAAAATGTTTATTTATTTATATATATATATATTTATTAGATATAAGTACACTGTAGCTGTCGTCAGACACTTCAGAAGAGGGTGTCATATTCTGGAGAATCTAAATCCCTCTTATGGTCTGCATATGATGTACATAAATACAGCCTCACATATATTTCTAAAAATTTAAAGAAGGGTGGGGCCACTCTAAAAGCTCAACAATTAACAGCATTGTCTCCTCTTCCAGAGTACCTGGGATCAACTACCAGCAACTATATGGTGGCCCTTCTCCAGTTCCAGGGTATCAGACAGACAGACATACAGACAGTGATAAGGATGGCAGGCCTGCCTGGTCTTTCTTTCTTTCTTATTCTTTTTTAAAAAATGTTTATATATTTATTTATGTATTTATTAGATATATGTACACTGTAGCTGCTTTCAGACACCCCAGAAGAGGGTGTCAGATTCTGGAGAATCTAAATCCCTCTTATGGTCTGCATATGATGTACATAAACACAGCCTCACATATACTTCTAAAAATTTAAAGAAGGTTGGGGCCACTCTAAAAGCTCAACAATTAACAGCATTGTCTCCTCTTTCAGAGAACCTGGGATAAACTACCAGCACCTTATGGTGGCCCATCTCCAGTTCCAGAGGATCAGACAGACAGACAGACAGAGAGACAGAGATATGGATGGCAGGCCTGCCTGGTCTTTCTTTATTTCTTATACTTTTTTAAAAATGTTTATTTATTTATTTATTTATTTATTTATTTATTTATGTATTTATTAGATATAAGTACATTGTAGCCGTCTTCAGACACTCCAGAAGAGGGTGTCAGATTCTAGAGAATCTAAATCCCTCTTATGATCTGAATATGATGTACATAAACACAGCCTCACATATACCTCTAAATATTTAAAAATAGGTGGGGCCACTGAAAGGACTCAACAATTAACAGCATTGTCTTCTCTTCCAGAGAACCTGGGATCAACTACCAGCACCTAAAAGGTGGCCCATCACCAGTTCCAGGGGATCAGACAGACAGACAGACAGACAGAGATAAGGAGGGCAGACCTGCCTGGTTTTTCTTTCTTTCTTATCCTTTTAAAATAATGTTTATTTATTTATTTATTTATTTATTTATTTATTTATTTATTTATGTATTTATTAGATATAAGTACACTGTAGTTGTCTTCAGACACTCCAGAAGTGGGTGTCAGATTCTGGAGAATCTAAATCCCTCTTATGGTCTGCATATGATGTACATAAACACAGCCTAACATATACTTCTAAAAATTTAAAGATAGGTGGAGCCACTGAAAGGGCTCAACAATTAACAGCATTGTCTCTTCTTCCAGAGAACCTGGGATCAACTACCAGCACCTAAAAGGTGGCCCATCTCCAGTTCCAGGGGATCAGACAGACAGACAGACTGACAGAGGTAAGGATGGAGGCCTGCCTGGTCTTTCTTTCTTTCTTATACTTTTAAAAAAATGTTTATTTATTTATTTATTCATTAATTAATTAATTTATTTATTTATTTATTTATTTATGTATTTATTAGATATAAGTACACTGTAGCTGTCTTCAGACTCTCCAGTAGAGGGTGTCAGATTCTGGAGAATCTATATCCCTCTTATGGTCTGCATATGATGTACATAAACACAGCCTCACATATACTTCTAAAAATTTAAAGATGGTTGGGGCCACTGAAAGGGCTCAACAATTAACAGCATTGTCTCCTCTTCCAGAGGACCTGGGATCAACTACCAGCAACTATATTGTGGCCCATCTCCAGTTCCAGGCGATCAGACAGACAGACATACAGACAGACAGACAAGGATTGCAGGCCTGCCTGGTTTTTCTTTCTTCTTATACATTTTAAAAATGTTTATTTATTTATATATATATTTATTAGATATAAGTACACTGTAGCTGTCTTCAGACACTTCAGAAGAGGGTGTCATATTCTGGATAATCTAAATCCCTCTTATGGACTGCATATGATGTACATAAACACAGCCTCACATATACTTCTAAAAATTTAAAGAAGGGTGGGGCCACTCTAAAAGCTCAACAATTAACAGCATTGTCTCCTCTTCCAGAGTACCTGGGATCAACTACCAGCAACTATATGGTGGTTCATCTCCAGTTCCAGAGGATCAGACAGACAGACATACAGACAGTGATAAGGATGGCAAGCCTGCCTGGTCTTTCTTTCTTTCTTATCCTTTTTAAAAAAAATGTTTATTTATATATTTAATTATGTATTTATTAGATATAAGTACACTGTAGCTGTCTTCAGACACTCCAGAAGAGGGTGTCAGATTCCGGAGAATCTAAATCCCTCTTATGGTCTGTATATGATGTACATAAACAAAGCCTCACATATACTTCTAAAAATTTAAAGATGTGTGGGGCCACTGAGAGGGCTCAACAATTAACAGCATTGTCTCCTCTTTCAGAGAACCTGGGATAAACTACCAGCACCTTATGGTGGCCCATCTCCAGTTCCAGAGGATCAGACAGACAGACAGTCAGAGAGACAGAGATATGGATGGCAGGCCTGCCTGGTCTTTCTTTATTTCTTATACTTTTTAAAAAATGTTTATTTATTTATTTATTTATTTATTTATTTATTTATTTATTAGATATAAGTACATTGTAGCCGTCTTCAGACACTCCAGAAGAGGGTGTCAGATACTAGAGAATCTAAATCCCTCTTATGATCTGAATATGATGTACATAAACACAGCCTCACATATACCTCTAAATATTTAAAAATAGGTAGGGCCACTGAAAGGACTCAACAATTAACAGCATTGTCTCCTCTTCCAGAGAACCTGGGATCAACTACCAGCACCTAAAAGGTGGCCCATCACCAGTTCCAGGGGATCAGACAGACAGACAGACAGACAGAGATAAGGAGGGCAGACCAGCCTGGTTTTTCTGTCTTTCTTATCCTTTTAAAATAATGTTTATTTATTTATTTATTTATTTATTTATTTATTTATTTATTTATTTATTTACTTATGTATTTATTAGATATAAGTACACTGTAGTTGTCTTCAGACACTCCAGAAGTGGGTGTCAGATTCTGGAGAATCTAAATCCCTCTTATGGTCTGCATATGATGTACGTAAACACAGCCTAACATATACTTCTAAAAATTTAGGATAGTTGGAGCCACTGAAAGGGCTCAACAATTAACAGCATTGTCTCTTCTTCCAGAGAACCTGGGATCAACTACCAGCACCTAAAAGGTGGCCCATCTCCAGTTCCAGGGGATCAGACAGACAGACAGACTGACAGAGGTAAGGATGGAGGCCTGCCTGGTCTTTCTTTCTTTCTTATACTTTTAAAAAAATGTTTATTTATTTATTTATTTATTTATTTATTTATTTATTTATGTATGTATTTATTAGATATAAGTACACTGTAGCTGTCTTCAGACACTCTAGAAGAGGGTGTCATCTTCTGGAGAATCTAAATCGCTCTTATGGTCTGCATATGATGTACATAAACACAGCCTCACATATACTTCTAAATATTTAAAGATGGGTGGGCCCACTGAAAGGGCTCAACAATTAACACCATTGTCTCCTCTTCCAGAGAACGTGGGATCAGCTACCAGCAACTATGTGGTGGCCCATCTCAAGTTGCAGGGGATCAGACAGACAGACAGACAGACAGAGATAAGGATGGCAGGCCTGCCTGATTTTTCTTACTTTCTTATCCTTTTTAAAATTGTTTATTTATTTATTTATTTATTCATTAATTTATTTATTTATTTATTTATTTATTTATTTATTTATTTATTAGATATAAGTACACTGTAGCTGTCTTCAGACTCTCCAGAAGAGGGTGTCAGATTCTGGAGAATCTATATCCCTCTTATGGTCTGCATATGATGTACATAAACACAGCCTCACATATACTTCTAAAAATTTAAAGATGGTTGGGGCCACTGAAAGAGCTCAACAATTAACAGCATTGTCTCCTCTTCCAGAGGACCTGGGATCAACTACCAGCAACTATATTGTGGCCCATCTCCAGTTCCAGGCGATCAGACAGACAGACATACAGACAGACAGACAAGGATTGCAGGCCTGCCTGGTTTTTCTTTCTTCTTATACATTTTAAAAATGTTTATTTATTTATATATATATATTTATTAGATATAAGTACACTGTAGCTGTCTTCAGACACTTCAGAAGAGGGTGTCATATTCTGGAGAATCTAAATCCCTCTTATGGACTGCATATGATGTACATAAACACAGCCTCACATATACTTCTAAAAATTTAAAGAAGGGTGGGGCCACTCTAAAAGCTCAACAATTAACAGCATTGTCTCCTCTTCCAGAGTACCTGGGATCAACTACCAGCAACTATATGGTGGTTCATCTCCAGTTCCAGAGGATCAGACAGACAGACATACAGACAGTGATAAGGATGGCAGGCCTGCCTGGTCTTTCTTTCTTTCTTATCCTTTTTAAAAAAAATGTTTATTTATATATTTAATTATGTATTTATTAGATATAAGTACACTGTAGCTGTCTTCAGACACTCCAGAAGAGGGTGTCAGATTCTGGAGAATCTAAATCCCTCTTATGGTCTGTATATGATGTACATAAACAAAGCCTCACATATACTTCTAAAAATTTAAAGATGTGTGGGGCCACTGAGAGGGCTCAACAATTAACAGCATTGTCTCCTCTTTCAGAGAACCTGAGATAAACTACCAGCACCTTATGGTGGCCCATCTCCAGGTCCAGTGGATCAGACAGACAGACAGACAGACAGACAGAGAGACAGAGATAAGGATGGCAGGCCTGCCTGGTCTTTCTTTATTTCTTATACTTTTTAAAAATTGTTTATTTATTTATTTATTTATTTATTTATTTATTTATTTATTTATTATTAGATATAACTACACTGTAGCTGTTCAGACACTCCAGAAGAGGGTGTCAGATTCTGGAGAATCTAAATCCCTCTTATGGTCTGCATATGATGTACATAAACACAGCCTCACATATACTTCTAAATATTTAAAGATGGGTGGGCCCACTGAAAAGGCTCAAAAATTAACACCATTGTATCCTCTTCCAGAGAACATTGGATCAACTACCAGCAACCATGTGGTGGCCCATCTCAAGTTGCAGGGGATCAGACAGACAGACAGACAGACAGAGATAAGGATGGCAGGCCTGCCTGATTTTTCTTTCTTTCTTATCCTTTTTAAAATTGTTTATTTATTTATTTATTTATTTATTTATTTATTTATTTATTTATTTATTTATTAGATATAAGTACACTGTAGCTGTCTTCAGACTCTCCAGAAGATGGTGTCAGATTCTGGATAATCTATATCCCTCTTATGGTCTGCATATGATGTACATAAACACAGCCTCACATATACTTCTAAAAATTTAAAGATGGTTGGGGCCACTGAAAGGGCTCAACAATTAACAGCATTGTCTCCTCTTCCAGAGGACCTGGGATCAACTACCAGCACCTATATTGTGGCCCATCTCCAGTTCCAGGGGATCAGACAGACATACATACAGACAGACAGACAAGGATTGCAGGCCTGCCAGGTTTTTCTTTCTTCTTATACATTTTAAAAATGTTTATTTATTTATATATATATTTATTAGATATAAGTACACTGTAGCTGTCTTCAGACACTTCAGAAGAGGGTGTCATATTCTGGAGAATCTAAATCCCTCTTATGGACTGCATATGATGTACATAAACACAGCCTCACATATACTTCTAAAAATTTAAAGAAGGGTGGGGCCACTCTAAAAGCTCAACAATTAACAGCATTGTCTCCTCTTCCAGAGTACCTGGGATCAACTACCAGCACCTAAAAGGTGGCCCATCTCCAGTTCCAGGGGATCAGACAGACAGACAGACAGACAGTGATAAGGATGGCAATCCTGCCTGGTCTATCTTTCTTTCTTATCCTTTTTTAAAAAAATGTTTGTTTATTTATTTATTTATTTATTTATTTATTTATTTATTATTAGATATAAGTACACTGTAGCTGTTCAGACACTCCAGAAGAGGGTGTCACATTCTGGAGAATCTAAATCCCTCTTATGGTCTGCATATGATGTACATAAACACAGCCTCACATATACTTCTAAAAATTAAAGAAAGGTGGGGCCACTCTAAAAGCTCAACAATTAACAGCATTGTCTCCTCTTCCAGAGTACCTGGGATCAACTACCAGCAACTATATGGTGTCCCATCTCCAGTTCCAGGGGATCAGACAGACAGACATACAGACAGTGATAAGGATGGCAGGCCTGCCTGGTCTTTCTTTCTTTCTTATCCTTTTTAAAAAAATGTTTATTTATTTATTTATTTATGTATTTATTAGATATAAGTACACTGTAGCTGTCTTCAAAAACTCCAGTAGAGGGTGTCAGATTCTGGAGAATCTAAATCCCTCTTATGGTCTGCATATGATGTACATAAACAGAGCCTCACATATACTTCTAAAAATTTAAAGATGTGTGGGGCCACTGAGAGGGCTCAACAATTAACAGCATAGTCTCCTCTTTCAGAGAACCTGGGATCAACTACCAGCACCTTATGGTGGCCCATCTCCAGGTCCAGTGGATCAGACAGACAGACAGACAGACAGGGAGACAGAGATAAGGATGGCAGGCCTGCCTGGTCTTTCTTTATTTCTTATACTTTTTAAAAATTGTTTATTTATTTATTTATTTATTTATTTATTTATTTATTTATGTATTTATTAGATATAAGTACACTGTAGCCGTCTTCAGACACTCCAGAAGAGGGTGTCAGATTCTAGAGAATCTAAATCCCTCTTATGGTCTGAATATGATGTACATAAACACAGCCTCACATATATGTCTAAAAATTATAAATAGGTGGGGCCACTGAAAGGACTCAAAAATTAACAGCATTGTCTCCTCTTCCAGAGAACCTGGGATCAACTACCAGCACCTAAAAGGTGGCCCATCTACACTTCCAGGGGATCAGACAGAAAGACAGACAGACAGTGATAAGGATGGCAGGCCTGCCTGGTCTTTCTTTCTTTCTTATCCTTTTTTTAAAAAAAATGTTCGTTTATTTATTTATTTATTTATTTATTTATTTATTTATTTATGTATTTATTTATTTATTAGATATAAGTACACTGTAGCTGTTCAGACACTCCAGAAGAGGGTGTCACATTCTGGAGAATCTAAATCCCTCTTATGGTCTGCATATGATGTACATAAACACAGCCTCACATATACTTCTAAAAAATTAAAGAAGGGTGGGGCCACTCTAAAAGCTCAACAATTAACAGCATTGTCTCCTCTTTCAGAGAACCTGGGATAAACTACCAGCACCTTATGGTGGCCCATCTCCAGTTCCAGTGGATCAGACAGAAAGACAGACAGACAGAGAGACAGAGATAAGGATGGCAGGTCTGCCTGGTCTTTCTTTATTTCTTATACTTTTAAAAAAATGTTTATTTATTTATGTATTTATTTATGTATTTATTAGATATAAGTACATTGTAGCCGTCTTCAGACACTCCAGAAGAGGGTGTCAGATTCTAGAGAATCTAAATCCCTCTTATGGTCTGAATATGATGTACATAAACACAGCCTCACATATACGTCTAAAAATTATAAATAGGTGGGGCCACTGAAAGGACTCAACAATTAACAGCATTGTCTCCTCTTCCAGAGAACCTGGGATCAACTACCAGCACCTAAGAGGTGGCCCATCTACAGTTCCAGGGGATCAGACAGACAGACAGACAGACAGTGATAAGGATGGCAGGCCTGCCTGGTCTTTCTTTCTTTCTTATCCTTTTTTTAAAAAAATGTTTATTTATTTATTTATTTATTTATTTATTTATTTATTTATTTATTTATTATTAGATATAAGTACACTGTAGCTGTTCAGACACTCCAGAAGAGGGTGTCAGATTCTGGAGAATCTAAATCCCTCTTATGGTCTGCATATGATGTACATAAACACAGCCTCACATATAATTCTAAAAATTTAAAGAAGGGTTGGAGCACTCTAAAAGCTCAACAATTAACAGCATGGTCTCCTCTTCCAGAGTACTTGGGATCAGCTACCAGCAACTATATGGTGGCCCATCTCCAGTTCCAGGGGATCAGACAGACAGACAGACAAGGATAATGATGGCAGGCCTACCTGGTCATTCTTTCTTTCTTATCCTTTTCAAAAAAATGTTTATTTATATATTTATTTATGTATTTATTAGATATAAGTACACTGTAGCTGTCTTCAGACACCCCAGAAGAGGGTGTCAGATTCTGGAGAATCTAAATCCCTCTTATAGTCTGCATATGATGTACATAAATACAGCCTCACATATACTTCTAAAAATTTAAAGATGTGTGGGGCCAATGAGAGGGCTCAACAAGTAACAGCATTGTCTCCTCTTTCAGAAACCTGGGATAAACTACCAGCACCTTATGGTGGCCCATCTCCAGTTCCAGTGGATCAGACAGACAGACAGACAGACAGAGAGACAGAGATAAGGATGGCAGGCCTGCCTGGTCTTTATTTCTTATACTTTTTAAAAAATGTTTATTTATTTATTTATTTATTTATTTATTTATTTATTTATTTATTAGATATAAGTACACTGTAGCCGTCTTCAGACACTCCAGAAGAGGGTGTCAGATTCTAGAGAATCTAAATCCCTCTTATGGTCTGAATATGATGTACATAAACACAGCCTCACATATACTTCTAAAAATTATAAATATGTGGGGCCACTGAAAGCACTCAACAATTAACAGCATTGTCTCCTCTTCCAGAGAACCTGGGATCAACTACCAGCACCTAAAAGGTGGCCCATCTCCAGTTCCAGGGGATCAGACAGACAGAGAGACAGACAGTGATAAGGATGGCAGGCCTGCCTGGTCTTTCTTTCTTATCCTTTTTTTAAAAAAATGTTTATTTATTTATTTATTTATTTATTTATTTATTTATTATTAAATATAAGTACAATGTAGCTGTTCAGAAACTCCAGAAGAGGGTGTCATATTCTGGAGAATCTAAATCCCACTTATGGTATGCATATGATGTACATAAACACAGCCTCACATATACTTCTAAAAATTTAAAGATATGTGGAGCCACTGAAAGGGCTCAACAATTAACAGCATTGTCTCCTCTTCCAGAGAACCTAGGATCAACTAACAGCAACTATATGGTGGCCCATCTCCAGTTCCAAGGGATCAGACAGACTGACAGACAGATAGACTGACAGAAATAAGGATGGCAGGCCTGCCTGGTCTTTCTTTCTTTCTCATCCTTTTTAAAAAATGTTTATTTATTTATTTATTTATATGTTTATTAGATATAAGTATACTGTAGCCGTCTTCAGACACTCCAGAAGAAGGTGTCAGATTCTGGAGAATCAAAATCCCTCTTATGGTCTGCATATGATGTACATAAACACAGGCTCACGTTTACTTCTTAAAATTTAAAGGTGGGGGGGGGCACTGAATGGGCTCAGCAATTAACAGCATTGTCTCCTCTTTTAGAGAACCTTGGATCAACTACCAGCAACTATATGGTGGCCCAGCTCCAGTTCCAGGGGATCAGACAGACAGACATACAGACAGTGATAAGGATGGCAGGCCTGCCTGGTCTTTCTTTCTTTCTTATCCTTTTTTAAAAAATGTTTATTTATATATTTATTTATGTATTTATTAGATATAAGTACACTGTAGCTGTCTTCAGACACTCCAGAAGAGGGTGTCAGATTCTGATGAATCTAAATTCTTCTTATGGTCTGCATATGATGTACATAAACACAGCCTCACATATACTTCTAAAAATTTAAAGATGTGTGGGGCCACTGAGAGGGCTCACCAATTAACAGCATTGTCTCCTCTTTCAGAGAACCTGGGATAAACTACCAGCACCTTATCGTGGCCCATCTCCAGTTCCAGTGGATCAGACAGACAGACAGACAGAGAGACAGAGATAAGGATGGCAGGCCTGCCTGGTCTTACTTTCTTTCTTATACTTTTTAAAAAATGTTTATTTCTTTATTTATTTATTTATGTATTTATTAGATATAAGTACACTGTAGCCGTCTTCAGACACTCCATAAGAGGGTGACAGATTCTAGAGCATCTAAATCCCTCTTATGGTCTGAATATGATGTACATAAACACAGCATCACATATACTTCTAAAAATTAAAAATGGGTGGGGCCACTGAAAGGGCTCAACAATTAACAGCATTGTCTCCTCTTCCAGAGAACCTGGGATCAACTACCAGCAACTACAAGGTGGCCCATCTCCAGTTCCAGTGGATCAGACAGACAGACAGACAGACAGAGATTAGGATGGCAGGCCTGCCTGGTCTTTCTTTCTTTCTTATCCTTTTAAAATAATGTTTATGTATTTATTTATATTTATTTATATATGTATTTATTAGATATAAGTACACTATAGTTGTCTTCAGACACTCCAGAAGAGGGTGTCAGATTCTGGAGAATCTAAATCCCTCTTATGGTCTGCATATGATGTACATAAACACAGCCTAACATATACTTCTAAAAATTTAAAGATAGGTGGAGCCACTGAAAGGGATCAACAATTAACAGCATTGTCTCCTCTTCCAGAGAACCTGGGATCAACTAACAGCAAATATATGGTGGCCCATCTCCAGTTCCAAGGGATCAGACAGACTGACAGACAGACAGACTGACAGAGATAAGGATGGCAGGCCTGCCTGGTCTTTCTTTCTTTCTTATCCTTTTTAAAAAATGTTTATTTATTTATTTATATGTTTATTAGATATAAGTACACTGTAGTCGTCTTTAGACACTCCAGAAGAAGTTGTCAGATTCTGAAGAATCTAAATCCCTCTTATGGTCTGCATATGATGTACATAAACACAGCCTCACGTTTACTTCTTAAAATTTAAAGATGGGAGGGGGGCCACTGAAAGGGCTCAGCAATTAACCGCATTGTCTCCTCTTACAGAGAACCTGGGATCAACTACCTGCAACTATATGGTAGCCCATCTCCACTCCAAGGGGATCAGACAGACAGACAGACAGACAAGGATAAGTATGGCAGGCCTGCATGGTCTTTCTTTCTTTCTTATCCTTTTTAAAAAAATTGTATTTATTTATGTATTTATTAGATATAAGTACACTGTAGCTGTCTTCAGACACTCCAGAAGAGGGTGTCAGATTCTGATGAATCTAAATCCCTCTTCTGGTCTGCATATGATGTACATAAACACAGCCTCACATACACTTCTAAAAATTTAAAGATGGGTAGGGCCACTGATAGGGCTCAACAATTAACCGCATTGTCTCCTCTTCCAGAGAACCTGGGATCAACTACCAGCAACTATATGGTAGCCCATCTCCAGTTCCAGGGGATCAGACAGACAGACAGACAGACAGAGATAAGGATGGCAGGCCTGCCTGGTCTTACTTTCTTTCTTATCCTTTTTAAAAAATGTTTATATATTTATTTATTTATTTATTTATTTATTTATTATATATAAGTACACTGTAGCTGTCTTCAGACACTCCAGTAGAGGGTGTCAGATTCTGGAGAATCTAAATCCTCTTATAATCTGAATATGATGTACTTAAACACAGCTCACATATACTTCTAAATATTTAAAGAAGTGTGGGGCCACTGAAAGGGCTCGACAATTAAGAGCATTGTCTCCTCTTCCAGAGAACCTTGGATCAACTACCAGCAACTATATGGTGGCCCATCTCCAGTTCAAGGGGATCAGACAGACAGACAGACAGACAGAGATAAGGATGGCAGGCCTGCCTGGTCTTACTTTCTTTCTTATCCTTTTTAAAAAATGTTTATTTATTTATTTATTTATTTATTTATTACATATAAGTACACTGTAGCTGTCTTCAGACACTCCAGTAGAGGGTGTCAGATTCTGGAGAATCTAAATCCTCTTATAATCTGAATATGATGTACATAAACACAGCCTCACATATACTTCTAAATATTTAAAGAAGTGTGGGGCCACTGAAAGGGCGCAACAATTAAGAGCATTGTCTCCTCTTCCAGAGAACCTTGGATCAACTACCAGCAATATATGGTGGCCCATCTCCAGTTCCCGGGGATCAGATAGACAGACAGACAGACAGGCAGAGATATGGATGGCAGGCCTGCCTGGTCTTTCTTTCTTTCTTATCCTTTTTAAAAAATGTTTATTTATTTATTTATTTATGTATTTAGTAGATATAAGTACACTGTAGCTGTTCAGACACTACAGAAGAGGGTGTCAGAATCTGGAGAATCTAAATCCCTCTTATGGTCTGCATATGATGTACATAAACACAGCCTCACATATACTTCTAAAAATTTAAAGAAGGGTGGGGCCACTCTAAAAGCTCAACAATTAACAGCATTGTCTCCTCTTCCAGAGTACCTGGGATCAACTACCAGCAACTATATGGTGGCCCATCTCCAGTTCCAGGGGATCAGACAGACAGACATACAGACAGTGCTAAGGATGGCAGGCCTGCCTGGTCTTTCTTTCTTTCTTATCCTTTTTAAAAAATGTTTATTTATATATTTATTTATGTATTTATTAGATATAAATACACTGTAGCTTTCTTCAGACACTGCAGAAGAGGGTGTCAGATTCTGGAGAATCAAAATCCCTCTTATGGTCTGCATATGATGTACATAAACACAGCCTCACATATACTTCTAAAAATTTAAAGATGTGTGGGGCCACTGAGAGGGCTCAACAATTAACAGCATTGTCTCCTCTTTCAGAGAACCTGGGATAAACTACCAGCACCTTATGGTGGCCCATCTCCAGTTCCAGGGGATCAGACAGACAGACAGACAGAGAGGCCTGCCTGGTCTTTCTTTATTTCTTATACTTAAAAAATCTTTATTTATTTATTTATTTATGTATTTGTTAGATATTAGTACACTGTAGCCGTCTTCAGACACTCCAGAAGAGGGTGTCAGATTCTGGAGAATCTAAATCCCTCTTATGGTCTGCATATGATGTACATAACCACAGCCTCACATATACTTCTAAAAATTAAAAATGGATGGGGCCACTGAAATGGTTCAACAATTAACAGCATTGTCTCCTCTTCCAGAGAAGCTGGGATCAACTACCAGCACCTACAAGGTGGCCCATCTCCAGTTCCAGGGGATCAGACAGACAGACAGACAGACAGACAGAGATAAGGATGGCAGGCCTGCCTGGTCTTTCTTTCTTTCTTATCCTTTTTAAAAAATATTTATTTATTTATTTATTTATTTATTATGTATTTCTTAGATATAAGTACACTGTAGCTTTCTTTAGACACTCCAGAGGAGGGTGTCAGATTCTGGAGAATGTAAATCCCTCTTATGGTCTGCATAGGATGTACATAAACACAGCCTCACATATACTGAGCTGAGGTGTCACAGGCCAACTGCTGGAATTTCTGAGTACCACCTAGAGAGAGAAAAGCTATGCTGTGTTTGCTTAATTTTTGTATTTTATTATTTCTATTTGTTGTTTTGTTTTGTTTTATTTGTTTTTAGAGAAGTCCTCAGTCTGTAGCTCTGGCTGACCCAGGACTGCCTACTTGTGTTAATTAGGGTTTCACAGCTGAGAATAGACACCAAGAGCAAGGTAAGGCTTAGAAATCCCTACATTCAGTGGTGGCTCAAGCTCTTAATGAGAGCACTCTGTAGATAGAGGCAGTCAGTTTCTGAGTTCGAGGCCACCCTGGTGAAAGACAGGGCTAGGGTAGGGGCTAGGGTGAGGAAAGGAAGAAAGGAAAGAAGAAAGGAAGAAAGAAAGAAAAAGTTTTTATAAAAGTTTTATAAAAAGTGTTAACGTTTTTAAAAATTAAAAAAAAATACCAGATCACCATCACACAGCATTGGCTGTCTTCAGGTGTATCCTTTCAGCCTCCAAAACAAAAAACAATGGCTGGCTGTCTTCAGGTGTATCCTATTCTCGAGTCTTATTTCCAACCTTAGAGCTGGGCTGAGCTGCCTCATTATGTAATTGCAAACCTTCCTTGGTTTGTCTTTTCCATTTCTAAGACTAGCAGGCCTTTTTCTATTTATTGAATATGCTCATGACTGTCCTTTAGATATAGTAAATATAACTGTTGCTTATAAAACTTGTTTTCTAGGAATTTTTAAAGGGCAATGGCAGAGTTTATTTATAAAAAAATATTTTGCATTTATTTATTTCTGTGAGTGATGAAGCTCAGGTCTTCAAACTCGTCAGGAGGTATGATTACCTACCCTCTCTCTCAACCCCTCTCTCTCCTCTCTCAATGATTGTGTAAGAATGTTTTGCATGTGTATGCTGTGCCCACAGACTCCAGAACAGAGTATTAGATCCCCTGGAACTGGAGATGGGCCACCATATATAATACTGGTAATTGAGCCCAGGTTCTTTGGAAGAGGAGACAATGCTCTTAATTGTTGAGCCCTCTCTGTAGCCACATCTTTCTTTCTTTCTTTTTTTTTTTTTGAGTTTATGTGAGGCTGTGTTTATATACATCATATGCAGACAATAAGAATGATTTAGATTCTTCAGAATCTGACACCCTCTTCTGGACTGTCTGAAGATAGCTACAGCATACTTAAATATAATAAATAAATAAATCTTTAAAAAGAAAAGGAAAAGTAAAAAAGAAAGAACAGGCCTGCCATATGCATGTTCATAGAGGAAAATGGAAGAGACCCCAATCTAACCTCAGCAGGGTGCTTCCTTCTGGATGGTAGCTCACAGTTTCATCCCAGCAAGACAGGCAAATCACTGAGTTCAAGGACAGTAAGGTTCAGGACAGCCAAGGTTAGGAAGGGAAAGGGTCTATGTTGAGAATACAAACCGACAAAACAACAACTAGGAAAAAGAAGTGACAGTGTAACTTGGGGTAGGGTACCAACAAGAGAAAGCTTTCTGTTACCACTTACAAACACCAGTAGCCTTGCACCCTTCTGCCCAGGTCCCTGCCTTCCTTTCTAGGCATTCTAAGGATGCCAGGGGGTGGGGGAATCCAGATTAACTTTTTAAAAACAAAGACTTGGTCTTTGATGTCTATAGGAAGCCCTTCTCAGTGCCTTTAACTACCACTGAACTTTCAGGGCTGTGACTCAACTGTAACAAGGAACAGGGCTAAGAACCTGCAGCCTTTGAAAACAACTATTTTTTTAAAGTGCGGGACCCAAATCAGCAGTAGAACCCCTCAGGTTCAGCCATAATACTTGATAGGGAAAGAGCCTCAATGTCCGGAGCTGAGGTCTCATGGGTGAACTGCTTCAAGCTCTGAGTATCATTGAAAGAAAGGAAAGATATCATGTGGTTGCTTAATTTATTTATTTTATTATTTCTATTTTTTGTTTTCTTTTGTTTTGTTTTAGAAAAGGCCTCAGTCTGTAGCTATGGCTGACCTAGGACAGACTACATGTGTTAATTAGGTTTTCACAGCTGAGAAACAGACCATACCTATGTAAGACTTAGAAAACCCAACAGTCAGTGGTGGCTCGAGCTCTTAATGAGAGCACTCTGGAGGCAGAGGCAGTCAGTTTCTGATTTCGAGGCCAGCCTGGTTAAAGACAGGGATAGGCAGGGCTAGGCAAGGCAGGGCTGGGCTAGGCTAGGCTAGGCAAGGGGCTGGGCTAGTCAAGGCAAGGGACTAGGCTAGGCTACTCAAGGGGCTAGGCAAGACAGACAGACAGAGAGAAAGACAGACAAGGATGGCAGGCCTGCCTGGTTTTTCTTTCTTTCTTATCCCTTTTAAAAAATGTTTATTTATTTATTTATTTATTTATTTATTTATTTATGTATTTATTAGATATAAGTACACTGTAGCTGTCTTCAGACACTCCAGAAGAGGGTGTCAGATTCTGGAGAATCTATATCCCTCTTATGGTCTGCATATGATGTACATAAACACAGCCTCACATTTACTTCTAAAAATTTAAAGATGTGTGGGGCCAATGAAAGGGATCAACAATTAACAACATTGTCTCCTCTTATAGAGAACCTGGGATCAACTACCAGCAACTATATGGTGGCCCATCTCCAGTTCCAGGGGATCAGACAGACAGACATACATACAGACAGATAGAGTTAAGAATGGCAGGCCTACCTGGTCTTTCATTCTTTCTTATCCTTTTTAAAAATGTTTATTAATTTAAGTATGTATTTATTAGATTTAAGTACATTGTAGCTGTCTTCAAACACTCCCGACGAGGGTGTCAGATTCTGGAGAATCTATATCCCTCTTATGGTCTGCATATGATGTACATGAACACAGCCTCACATATACTTCTAAAAATTTAAAGATGGGTGGGGCCACTGAAAGGGCTCAACAATTAACAGCACTGACTCATCTTCCAGAGAACCTGGGATTGAAAGAAGAAAAGCTGAACTCTCCATGAACTCTCCAACTCAGAGTTCTCTTACCCCTCCCATCTAGAGGTTGTTCCCGGAACACACCTGAACTTTTTACCTCAGAGTACATTCTTGAACTCTTCACCCCAGAGTCCGACCCCTCCCAAGTGAGAACGGTTCCAGGAGCATTTCTGAGATAAGGGTCTCCTGGAGTGAACTCAGTCCAACCCCTCCTAACTGAAGACTGTTCCAAGAACATTTTTGAGATAGGGGCCTCCTGGTACTACCCCAGAATGTTCCAATAGATCGAGTACATTGCCAAAATATAGGACACGACCCCTTGGTTATGTAAAGCTCCTTGGCAGAACACCTTGGTGACGTAAAACTTGTACTTTTCTCCTTACCCTTCTCCTATAAAAGCCTGTGACAAGTCTGGGCCAATTGCCGAATCTCCTCTGCACCTTGCTGGCTGCATGAGTTTCGACCCCAGATATCTGGTATTTGTGATTTTTGTGTGCTTTCTTGTCGTTGCTGTATTAAATCTTACTCTCTATACATCTTAAGTTCGGTCTCAGTGTCTTCTTGGGTGCGCGGCTGACCCGAGGCTTGAGTAAGTGCCTCCCTTTGGGAGTCCTGGAGTCTTTCATTTGGTGCATTGGCCGGGAATCAGCGCGACCACCAGAAGTCCTGGACCCACTCAGAAGTAAGATATACTGTTCTGTTTGGTCTGGTGTCTGTGTTCTGTTTCTGGAGACCAGGAGAGTCTCAATCTGTGGGCCTTGGAGAGGCCATCTGAATCTGTATCTGGTGCGATCGCAGTTCTGGTTTTGCGTGACGCTCTGTGCTCAGTATGAGCACCAGAGACCGTGCTCCGGGAGCTGGAGACCAGGCAGGTCTCAATAGAGAGCGCGGGGTGGGTAGAGATAGACGTGTCTGGTGCCCCCCATCCGATCGCCCTGGGGGACGCCCCAGGAAGACAAGGGGAGGGCCAAGGACGCTTGGCGGACCCCTCTGAAGGCCGAGAGACCATCACTTTGGTGGAAGGTCTAAGCCGGCCGACCTTGGAAAGGCCATCTGATTCTGTAAGTTGCCTGTGGGCGACGCGAGGTCGCCGCCGTTTTTGGTTTTTTCTTTTTGTCTCAAGTCTTGTGTCTGCTCTTGTTGTGTTTGCTATTATTCTAGAAATGGGACAATCTGCTGGGTGTGTAAGTGTGGAACTGCTGCATTTGTGTATTCTGAGATTGTGGGTTTATTCTGGCAGTGGCTGTGAGAGGACGGCTGTCTATGGCCTCACAGTCTGCACCCCAAAAAGATGTTTCAAGGGAGACCCTGGAAGGAGTGCCCAGGGTACAGAACAGTCAAAAAGACCTGGCTGTTGCCTGGCAGAGTGAAGGAGAGAGAGAGAGTGTTCTCTCTGCCAGAGCGGGAGTGGATGTGGAATCCCACCCCTATCAGGAAAAAGAGTCAATGTGGAATCCGACCCCGTCAGAAAGTGGCGTTTGGCTGGTTGTGTTTTGGTCACGTGACAGACTGTGTGTGTGTGTGTGTGTGTGTTAACCCTTTGCCGACTGTAGACTTGGACTGACGTCAGGACAGAATTTGTCAGCAATGGTTTTAAAAAAAGGAAAAAAAGAGAAAAAAAAACCACCAGGCCGGTCCTCCCCAGGCTGCTCAAAAGAGCTCTGAAATCCAGAGCTGCAGCAGTGGTGCTGAGGTTCTGAGTTCTGCAGACACAGCAGCAACGGAGGCTGTCTGTGCCCTGCGAGTGAGTTGTAAAATGCTGATAGTAAGTGCGGCGGCCTGTCAGACCCGCCTGGCGCCCCGGAATAGCCGTGAAGCCTGCCACAGCTGGGGAGGGGCCAACTGTGGCCGCCGTCCCTCCTTTGGCTTCCCCCTGGAGTCTGCCCGCACTCCCTTGTGTCTGTGCGCCCGCCGTGGGGCACACAGAGAAGTTCCCCCGCCCTGCCGCGCAGGCGCCTTGCGTTTCCAAAGCTCGGGAGGCCGCCGTTGCCTCTGGCCAAGAGAGCTCCGTGGATGCCTGTGTGTGGGGTGGCGGACGCCGCCGCCTCCGGGGGCTCAAGCCATGCCGGAAAACAAGTGGTTAAATTCCCCCTCCCTGCCAGTGTTTGTTTGCCACTCCCACATTTCGCCGTGGCGCGGCGGAGACTCGGCGCTTGGCTCCTCCCTGTCCATTCGCCGTTACTGAGAAAATCCTGGTTAGTTTCTTTCCCTCCGCTGACTAGTATGCTTGAGTTCAGCGGGTTGCCGCGTCTGATCTGAGGACGCCACAAGGTTCCCTGGTTGCTTCTCATTTCCCTGTCCCCTGTATCCTGTCTCTTGTTAACTGTTAACAGAAAAAATTGTGTTCATTTTGAGATATCAGTGTGCAGCCAGATGTAAGAGCTGCACCCCCTTCTCTGCCCCGTGTGTTTTCTCTTCTCAGGCATCGCCCTGAGCTGCTAGCAGTGAATCTGTTTTAAGCTCCGGTGAGGGAGATATACAAGGTAAGGAGCACCTACGAGTCTAACTGCCAGGCTCTGATGAAGGATAGAGGTCTGCAAAGAAGAACTGAGAGCAAAGCTTCAGCAGACTCAAAAGAAATAGGTTAACAGTAAAAAGAGGTAAACTATGAAAAAAGTTAAGTGACAGAATATAGATGTAATAATTAGATAACATTCAAAGTAAGCAAAGACAAGAAAGAGATATATATAGATAGAAAGAGAGACATTATATGAGATCTCCATTGCAGTTAAGAAATAGGAGCAAAGAGAGATAAATGACAAAGACTAGAACCTAGCAAAGTGACACTTGCTAATAATACTAGCACTTAGAGATGATCTGTAAGAAATAAGGAGCCAGAAAATTTTCTAAAAAAGATAAGAGAAATGAAATGCTGGTCACAAACGTCAGGGAAACTAGAAAACTTAGTACCTGGCAACAAGAAAAAAGAAAGCTTTTGGCTAAAGATCAGAGTGTTTGCTGTTGAAAAAGAAGAGCACTGGGTGAGAGACTGTCCTAACAAAAAGAAGAGGAGCCCCCCCCCTCAAGACAAAACCCTTCACCTGTTCGTGGCTATAAGTAAAGAGACTGGTGGCCTACCTGTTGATGCAGCTAAAAAGAGACTGTGTTTTCATATTCCTCCACTGACCAATGCAAAGCAAGTTTAAAAGGTCCCTGGACACTACAGGTCTTTGCAAACTGTGGATTCCAGGTTTTGCTGCATTAAAAAGATAAACAGCCCTTCGTATAAGAAATAAAGAACAACCTTGGATGGCCTTAGATGCTATTGAGACTGCCCTAATGTTGTCCCCAACTTTGGGACTCCTAAATGTGACTGAGAACAAAAGTATTGCCAAAGAGGTTCTTACTCAGAAATTGGGACCCTAAAAGACCAGTGGCACTTGGAAAAATTAGACCTGGTGACTGAGGGATGGCCTGCTTGTCTGCACATAATGGCTTTTGGTCAGGGACACATGATCCAATTGTTTCCCTGACTGATGGACACATTATTAGAGCTTTTTGTTGACAGAACAAGTGACCTTCACTTCCCCTGCTAACCTGCTGAGTCTTCACCTACTCATCACTGCTCTGACATTCTAGCAGAAGGAACTTTGGCTCAGAAGGCTGAACTCCTGGCGCTAACCCAAGCCCTGCGGTTGGCTGAAGGCAGAGACATCAAAGACAAAGAAGAAATTCTGGCCCTCCTAGAAGCTCCTGAATGAACTGGGTGAGTTGGGGTATCGGGTATCGGCTAAGAAAGCTCAGTTACCGAGGTGCCAAAACGACGGAAAGCGGTGGCTCACCGAAGCCAAGAAAAAAGACTGTGATGCTGATCCCAACCCCCACCACCCCGCGCCAAGTACGTGAGTTTCTGGGGACGGTGGGCTTTTGCAGACTCTGGACTAAAGAAAAAGTCCCATTCACCTGGACTGAGAAACACCAAAAAGCCTTTGACAGCATAAAGGCAGCCCTGCTTGCAGCCCCCGCTCTGGCTTTGCCAGATTTGACTAAGCCTTTTACCTTATATGTTGATGAGCTGCAATGGCCCTGCTTGTTAAAGACCCTGACAAGCTTACCCTGGGTCAGCATGTGACTATACCCACTACCAGAATTTGTTGCTGAATAATTGAGTAACTTTTGCTCCACCTGCCATCCTCAATCCTGCCACCTCCCCTTGGCGGATGACTCCACTCCTGTACATCAATGTGCTGATGAAACTGGAACAAGGAGAGATCTGACTGATCAGCCTTGGTGTGCCTGCCTGGTACACGGATGGCAGCAGCTTTGTCACAGGAGCAGCAGTAGCAGATGGAAAGCAGCTCATATCCATGGGGCCACCTACCAACAGAGGGGGCTACTTACCTCAGCAGGTAAAGATCAAATCAGCCTTGGCCTGAAAGTTTAAACTGGTACACGGATGGCAGTGGCCTCATGGTTAAAGGTAAGTGGAAGGCGGGGACAGCAGTGCAGCAGTGGACAAAAAGCAGGTGATCTAGGCCAGCAGCCTCCCTATAGGGACTTCAGCCCAGAAAGCTGAACTTGTGGTTTTGATACAAGCTTTATAAATGACACTGACAGCAGGTATGCTTTTGCCACTGTATGGAACAATACAAACAAAGAAAGCTGTTGACATTTGCAGAAGACGTTCTCAATATGGATAAATGAGACTGCTCACATAGTCATCAAGAAGATTATTAAAGAAAATTTTTCCAAGGTTCAGAGTGCCAAAGGCAATAGTGTCAGATAATGGCCCTGCTTTGTTGCCCAGGTAAGTCAGGGTGTGGCCAAGCATTTAGAGGTCAAATAAAAATTACATTGTGTGTATAGACCTCAGAGCTCAGGATAGATAAAAATTAGTCTAAAACTCTAAGACAGACCTTGATAAAATTAATCGTGGAGACTGGCATGGACTTGGTGTTCCTTCCCTATGCCCTATTTCTTGATTCAGTTTTACTCTGTTTAAGATCCTTTATGAGACTCCTATGCCCATCACTGTCTTAACCTATGTTGTTAAACTAGCTATTGAGACTGACGGTAAAGACTGGGTGACCCTCCTTCCCTTTGTGCTTCTCAGAGTCCGAAACACACCTGGACGTTTCGGTCTTACTTCTTATGAAATTCTACATGGGGGACCGCCCCCCCTTGACTAAGTCTAGCAGGATATTGGATCCCTGTGTTGACTCTTTCTACACCCTGCTCTGTTGCCCAGCTCCAGCAAACAGACCCAACGACTAAAAAGAAAAAGATGGGGAGCCCCGAGGATGACCTAATTGGAATCCCATTCCCAGATCACAGCAGCGAGCTCCTGAGCTGCCTAAACGAGCAGCGCCAGCTGGGTCATCTGTGCGACCTCACCATCAGGACACAGGGTTTTGAGTACCAAACCCACAGGGCTGTGCTGGCTGCCTGTAGCCACTACTTCAAGAGGCTCTTTACAGAAGAGAGAGAGAGAACAGTAATAAAAACAGAGAGTGTTGAAACGGCTTCTGGGGGAGCAAAAGCCAGTGTGTGTGAGCTGAACTTTGTAGGGCCGGAGGCCCTAAGTGCCCTGCTCGAGTTTGCTTACACAGCCACACTGACCACCAGCAACGCCAATGTGCCGGCTGTACTCCAAGCTGCTCGGCTACTGGAAATCCCATGTGTCGTCACTACTTGCTTGGAGATTTTGCAAGGCAGTGGACTGGAAGCCCCCAGCCCAGATAAAGATGACTGTGAGCGAGCCCGACAGTACCTGGAGGCTTTTGCCACTGCCACCCCCACAGCCTCAACCTCAAAAATGCTCAACCCACCAGGCTACGGGCTGGCCCAGAGTAACGAACCTCCACTATCATCAGAAGAGCTGGGCTCAGATGAAGATCTCATTGACCCTGACCTGAGGGCTTACCTAAGTTCGCTGCACCAGGATGCCCTGACACCAGGCCTAAATGACCAAAACAAGCTAGTGCCTAAACGCCTTTCACAGATGCCCCAAGAGTGCCCAGTCTGTCACAAGATAATCCACGGGGCAGGCAAACTGCCTCGGCACATAAGGACCCACAATGGTGAAAAGCCTTTTGCCTGTGAGGTCTGCGGTATCCGCTTCACCAGGAATGATAAGCTGAAGATCCACATGCGAGAGCACACAGGAGAGCGACCCTACTCATGCCCCCACTGTCCAGCCCGCTTCCTGCATAACTACGACCTCAAAAACCATATGCATCTGCACACAGGGGGCCGGCTCTATGAATGCCACCTGTGCCACAAGGCCTACGCTAAGGAAGGCCATCTACAGCGCCATCTAAAAAATCAGAACTACCACAAAAATAATGTGGCCATCTCATCCCCTGCTGGCCACGACCTCCCCAATGGCCACATAGACTAAGAGCTTTCTTAAGTTTTAGAACTAATCCTAATATGACTCAATCCTGTTGGTTATGTACAGCTATGGATGTTGATCTTAGAACTATAAAACGGTCTATTTTTGACTTCCCTGTCCAAAGTGATGTTACAAAACAGAAAGAGATTGGACTCTGTGGAGGGGGATAAATGCAGGACTCGCTCTAAGATTAGAGCTATTCACTAAAAGAAGGGGGGAATGAAAGAAGAAAAGCTGAACTCTCCATGAACTCTCCAACTCAGAGTTCTCTTACCCCTCCCATCTAGAGGTTGTTCCCGGAACACACCTGAACTTTTTACCTCAGAGTACATTCTTGAACTCTTCACCCCAGAGTCCGACCCCTCCCAAGTGAGAACGGTTCCAGGAGCATTTCTGAGATAAGGGTCTCCTGGAGCGAACTCAGTCCAACCCCTCCTAACTGAAGACTGTTCCAAGAACATTTTTGAGATAGGGGCCTCCTGGTACTACCCCAGAATGTTCCAATAGATCGAGTACATTGCCAAAATATAGGACACGACCACTTGGTTATGTAAAGCTCCTTGGCAGAACACCTTGGTGACGTAAAACTTGTACTTTTCTCCTTACCCTTCTCCTATAAAAGCCTGTGACAAGTCTGGGCCAATTGCCGAATCTCCTCTGCACCTTGCTGGCTGCATGAGTTTCGACCCCAGATATCTGGTATATGTGCTTTTTGTGTGCTTTCTTGTCGTTGCTGTATTAAATCTTACTCTCTATACATCTTAAGTTCGGTCTCAGTGTCTTCTTGGGTGCGCGGCTGACCCGAGGCTTGAGTAAGTGCCTCCCTTTGGGAGTCCTGGAGTCTTTCACTACCAGCAACAAAATGGTGGCCCATCTCCAGTTCCAGGAGATCAGACAGACAGACAAACAGAGAGACAGACAGACAGACAAAGATAAGGATGGCAGCCCTGCCTGGTCTTTCTTTCTTTCTTATCCTTTTTAAAAAATGTTTATTTATTTATTTATTTATTTATTCATTTATTTATTTATTTATTTATTTATTAGATATAAGTACACTGTAGCTATCTTCAGATACTCCAAAAGAGGGTGTCAGATTCTGGAGAATCTAAATCCCTCTTATGGTCTGCATATGATGTACATAAACACAGCCTCACATATACTTCTAAAAATTTAAAGATGGGTGGGGCCACAGAAAGAGATCAACAATTAACAGCATTGTCTCCTCTTCGAGAGAACCTTGGATAAACTACCAGCAACTATATGGTGGCCCATCTCCAGTTCCAGGGTATCAGACAGACAGACAGACAGACAGAGATAAGAATGGAGGCCTGCCTGGTCTTTCTTTCTTTCTTATACTTTTTTAAAAAATGTTTATTTATTTATTTATTTATTTATTTATTTATTTATTACATATAAGTACACTGTAGCTGTCTTCAGACACTCCAGAAGAGGGTGCCAGATTCTGGAGAATCTAAATCCCTCTTATGGTCTGCATATGATGTACATAAACACAGCCTCACATATACTTCTAAAAATTTAAAGATGTGTGGGGGCACTGAAAGGGCTCAAAAATTAACAGCATTGTCTCCTATAACAGAGAACCTGGGATCAACTACCAGCAACTATATGGTGGCCCATCTCCAGTTCCAGGGGATCAGGCAGACAAAGAGACAGACAGACAAGGGTGGCAGTCCTACATGGTTTTTCTTTCTTTCTTATCCTTTTTAAAAAATGTTTTAAAAAATTTATTTATTTATGTATTTATTAGATATAAGTACACTGTAGCTGTCTTCAGACACTCCAGAAGAGGGTGTCAGATTCTGGAGAATATAAATCCCTCTTAAGGTCTGCATATGATGGACATAAACACAGATTCACATACACTTCTAAAAATTTAAGATGGGTGGGGCCACTGAAAGGGCTCAACAATTAACAGCATTGTCTCTTCTTCCAGAAAACCTGGGATCAACTACCAGCAACTATATGGTGGCCCATCTCCAGTTCCAGGGGATCAGACAGACAGACAGACAGACAGAGATAAGGAGGGCAGGCCTGCATGGTTTTTCTTTCTTTCTTATCCTTTTAAAATAATGTTTATTTATTTATTTATTTATTTATTTATTTATTTATTTATTAGATATAAGTACACTGTATTGTCTTCAGACACTCCAGAAGAGGGTGTCAGATTCTGGAGAATCTAAATCCCTCTTATGGTCTGCATATGATGTACATAAACACAGCCTAACATATACTTCTAAAAATTTAAAGATAGGTGGAGCCACTGAAAGGGCTCAACAATTAACAGCATTGTCTCTTTTTCCAGAGAACCTGGGATCAACTAACAGCAACTATATAGTGGCCCATCTCCAGTTCCAATGGATCAGACAGACAGACAGACTGACAGAGATAAGGATGGAGGCCTGCCTGGTCTTTCTTTCTTTCTTATACTTTTAAAAAATGTTTATTAATTTAAGTATGTATTTATTAGATATAAGTACACTTTAGCTGTCTTCAGACACTCTAGAAGAGGGTTTCATCTTCTGGGTAATCTAAATCCCTCTTATGGTCTGCATATGATGTACATAAACACAGCCTCACATATACTTCTAAAAATTTAAAGAAGTGTGGGCCCACTGAAAGGGCTCAACAATTAACAGCATTGTCTCCTCTTCCAGAGATCCTTGGATGAACTACAAGCAACTATATGGTGGCCCATCTCAAGTTCCAGGGGATAAGACAGACAGACAGACAGACAGAGATAAGGATGGCAGGCCTGCCTGATTTTTCTTTATTTCTTATCCTTTTTAAAAAATGTTTATTTATTTATTTATTTATGTATTTATTAGATATAAGTACACTGTACCCGTCTTCAGACACTCCAGAAGAGGATGACAGATTCTAGAGAATCTAAATCCCTCTTATGGTCTGAATATGATGTACATAAACACAGCATCACATATACTTCTAAAAATTAAAAATGGGTGGGGCCACTGAAAGGGCTCAACAATTAACAGCATTGTCTCCTCTTCCAGAGAACCTGGGATCAACTACCAGCAACTATATGGTGGCCCATCTCCAGTTCCAGTGGATCAGACAGACAGACAGACAGAGATAAGGATGGCAGGCCTTCCTGGTCTTACTTTCTTTCTTATCCTTTTTCAAAAATGTTTATTTATTTATTTATTTATTTATTTATTTATTTATTTATTATATATAAGTACACTGTAGCTGTCTTCAGACACTCCAGTATAGGGTGTCAGATTCTGGAGAATCTAAATCCTCTTATAATCTGAATATGATGTACATAAACACAGCATCACATATACTTCTAAATATTTAAAGAAGTGTGGGGCCACTGAAAGGGCTCAACAATTAACAGCATTGTCTCCTCTTCCAGAAAACCTTGGATCAACTACCAGCAACTATATGGTGGCCCATCTCCAGTTCCCGGGGATCAGATAGACAGACAGACAGACAGACAGAGATATGGATGGCAGGCCTGCCTGGTCTTTCTTTCTTTCTTATCCTTTTTAAAAAATGTTTATTTATTTATTTATTTATTTATCTATTTATTTATTAGATATAATTACACTGTAGCTGTCTTCAGACACTCCAGAAGAGGGTGTCAGATTCTGGAGAATCTAAATCCCTCCTATGGTCTGAATATGATGTACATAAACACAGCCTCACATATACTTCTAAATATTTAAAGATGGGTGGCGCCACTGAAAGGGCTCAACAATTAACAGCATTGTCTCCTCTTCCAGAGAACCTGGGATCAACTAACAGCAACTATTCCTGGCCCATCTCCAGTTCCCAGGGATCAGATAGACAGACAGACAAACAGACAGAGATATGGATGGCAGGCCTGCCTGGTCTTTCTTTCTTTCTTATCCTTTAAAAAAATGTTTATTTATATATTTATTTATGTATTTATTAGATATAAGTACACTGTAGCTGTCTTCAGACACTCCAGAAGAGGGTGTCATATTCTTGAGAATCTAAATCCCTCTTATGGTCTGCATATGATGTACATAAACACAGCCTCACATATACTTCTAAAAATTAAAAGATGTGTGGGGCCACTGAGAGGGCTCAACAATTAACAGCATTGTCTCCTCAGAGAACCTGGCATAAACTACCAGCACCTTATGGTGGCCCACCTCCAGTTCCAGTGGATCAGACAGACAGACAGACAGACAGAGAGACAGAGATAAAGATGGCAGGCCTGCCTGGTCTTTCTTTCTTTCTTTCTTATCCTTTTTAAAAAATATTTATTTATTTATTTATTTATTTATTTATTTATTTATTTATGTAATTATTACATATAAGTACACTGTAGCTGTTCAGACACTCCAGTAGAGGGTGTCAGATTCTGGAGAATCTAACTCCCTCTTATGGTCTCCATATGATGTACATAAACACAGCCTAACATATACTTCTATAAATTAAAAGATCTGTGGGGACACTGAAAGGGCTCAACAATTAACAGCATTGTCTCGTCTTATAGAGAACCTGGGATCAACTACCAGCAACTATATGGTGGTCCATCTCCAGTTCCAGGGGATCAGACAGACAGACAGACAGACAGTGATAAGGATGGCAGGCCTGCCTGGTCTTTCTTTCTTTCTTATACTTTTTTTAAAAAAAATATTTGTTTATTTATTTATTTATTCATTTATTTATTTATTTATTTATTTATTTATTTATTAGATATAAGTACACTGTAGCTGTTCAGACACTCCAGAAGAGGGTGTCAGATTCTGGAGAAACTAAATCCCTCTTATGGTCTGCATATGATGTACATAAACACAGCCTCACATATACTTCTAAAAATTTAAAGATGGGTAGGGCCACTGAAAGGGCTCAACAATTAACAGCACTGACTCCTCTTCCAGAGAACATGGGATCAACTACCAGCAACTCTTCGTGGCCCATCTCCAGTTCCCAGAGATCAGATAGACAGACAGACAGACAGACAGACAGAGATATGGATGGCAGGCGTGCCAGGTCTTTCTTTCTGTCTTATCTTTTTTAAAAAAATGTTTGTTTATTTATTTATTTATTTATTTATTTATTTATTTATTTATTTATGTATTTAGTAGAAATAAGTACACTCTAGCTGTTCAGACACTCCAGAAGAGGGTGTCAGATTCTGGAGAATCTAAATCCCTCTTATGGTCTGCATATGATGTACATAAACACAGCCTCACATATACTTCTAAAAATTTAAAGAAGGGTGGGGCCACTCTAAAACCTCAACAATTAATAGCATTGTCTCCTCTTCCAGAGTACCTGGGATCAACTACCAGCAACTATATGGTGGTCCATCTCCAGTTCCAGGGGATCAGACAGACAGACATAGAGACAGTGATAAGGATGGCAGGCCTGCCTGGTCTTTATTTCTTTCTTATCCTTTTTAAAAAAATGTTTATTTATATATTTATTTATGTATTTATTAGATATAAGTACACTGTAGCTGTCTTCAGACACTCCAGAAGAGGGTGTCAGATTCTGGAGAATCTAAATCCCTCTTATGGTCTGCATATGATGTACATAAACACAGCCTCACATATACTTCTAAAAATTTAAAGATGGGTGGGGCCAATGAGAGGCCTCAACAATTAACAGCATAGTCTCCTCTTTCAGAGAACCTGGGATAAACTACCAGCAACTTATGGTGGCCCATCTCCAGTTCCAGTGGATCAGACAGACAGACAGACAGAGAGACAGAGATAAGGATGGCAGGCCTGTCTGGTCTCTATTTCTTATACTTTTTAAAAAATGTTTATTTATTTATTTATTTATTTATTTATTTATTTATTTATGTATTTATTAGATAAAAGTACACTCTAGCTGTTCAGACACTCCAGAAGAGGGTGTCAGATTCTGGAGAATCTAAATCCCTCTTATGGTTTGCATATGATGTACATAAACACAGCCTAACATATACTTCTAAAAATTATAAGATGTGTGCGGCCACTGAAAGGGCTCAACAATTAACAGCATTGTCTCCTCTTATAGAGAACCTGGGATCAACTACCAGCAACTATATGGTGGTCCATCTCCATTTCCAGGGATCAGACAGACAGACAGACAGACAGTGATAAGGATGGCAGGCCTGCCTGGTCTTTCTTTCTTCTTATCCTTTTTTTAAAAAAAATGTTTGTTTATTTATTTATTTATTTATTTATTAGATATAAGTACACTATAGCTGTACAGACACTCCAAAAGAGGGTGTCAGATTCTGGAGAATCTAAATCCCTCTTATGGTCTGCATATGATGTACATAAACACAGTCTCACATATACTTCTAAAAATTTAAAGATGTGTGGGGCCACTGAGAGGGCTCAACAATTAACAGCATTGTCTCCTCTTTCAGAGAACCTGGGATAAACTACCAGCACCTTATGGTGGCCCATCTCCAGTTCCAGTGGATCAGACAGACAGACAGACAGAGAGACAGAGATAAGGATGGCAGGCCTGCCTGGTCTTTCTTTATTTCTTATACTTTTTAAAAAAATGTTTATTTATTTATTTATTTATTTATTTATTTATTTATTTATTTATTTATGTATTTATTAGATATAAGTACACTGTAGCCGTCTTCAGACACTCCAGAAGAGGGTGACAGATTCTAGAGAATCTAAATCCCTCTTATGGTCTGAATATGATGTACATAAACACAGCATCACATATACTTCTAAAAATTAAAAATGGGTGGGGCCACTGAAAGGGCTCAACAATTAGCAGCATTGTCTCATCTTCCAGAGAACCTGGGATCAACTACCAGCAACTATATGGTGGCCCATCTCCAGTTCCAGAGGATCAGACAGACAGAGAGATAGACAGACATAGATAAGGATGGCAGACCTGCCTGGCCTTACTTTCCTTCTTATCCTTTTTAAAAAATGTTTATTTATTTATTTATTTATTTATTTATTTATTTATTTATTAGATATAAATACACTGTAGCTGTCTTCAGACACTCCAGAAGAGGGTGTCAGATTCTGGAGAATCTAAATCCCTCTTATGGTCTGCATATGATGTACATAAACACAGCCTCACATATACTTCTAAATATTTAAAGATGGGTAGGGCCACTGATAGGGCTCAAAAATTAACAGCATTGTCTCCTCTTCCAGAGAACCTGGGATCAACTACCAGCAAATTTATGGTAGCCCATCTCCAGTTCCAGGGGATCAGAAAGACAGACAGACAGACAGAGATAAGGATGGCAGGCCTGCCTGTTCTTTCTTTCTTATCCTTTTTAAAAAATGTTTATTTATTTATTTATTTACTTCTGTATTTATTATATATAAGTACACTGTAGCTGTCTTCAGTCACTCCAGTAGAGGGTGTCAGATTCTGGAGAATCTAAATCCTCTTATAATCTGAATATGATGTACATAAACACAGCCTCACATATACTTCTAAATATTTAAAGAAGTGTGGGGCCACTGAAAGGGATCAACAATTAAAAGCATTGTCTCCTCTTCCAGAGAACCTTGGATCAACTACCAGCAACTATATGGTTGCCCATCTCCAGTTCCCGGGGATCAGACAGACAGACAGACAGACAGAGATAAGGATGGCAGGCCTGCCTGGTCTTACTTTCTTTCTTATCCTTTTTCAAAAATGTTTATTTATTTATTTATTTATTTATTTATTTATTTATTTATTTATTTATTTATGTATTAGATATAAGTACACTGTAGCTGTCTTCAGACACTCCCGTATAGGGTGTCAGATTCTGGAGAATCTAAATCCTCTTATAATCTGAATATGATGTACATAAACACAGCCTCACATATACTTCTAAATATTTAAAGAAGTGTGGGGCCACCGAAAGGGCTCAACAATTAACAGCATTGTCTCCTCTTCCAGAGAACCTTGGATCAACTACCAGCAACTATATGGTGGCCCATCTCCAGTTCCCGGGGATCAGATAGACAGACAGACAGACAGACAGAGAATGGATGGCAGGCCTGCCTGGTCTTTCTTTCTGTCTTATCCTTTTTGAAAAATGTTTATTTATTTATTTATTTATTTATTTATTTATTTATTTATTTATTTATTTATTTATGTATTTAGTAGATATAAGTACACTGTAGCTGTTCAGACACTCCAGAAGAGGGTGTCAGATTCTGGAGAATCTAAATCCCTCTTATGGTCTGCATATGATGTACATAAACACAGCCTCACATATACTTATAAAAATTATAAATAGGTGGGGTCACTGAAAGGTCTCAACAATTAACAGCATTGTCTCCTCTTCCAGAGAACCTGGGATCAACTACCAGCACCTAAAAGGTGGCCCATCTCCAGTTCCAGGGGATCAGACAGACAGACATACAGACAGTGATAAGGATGGCAGGCCTGCCTGGTCTTTCTTTATTTCTTATACATTTTAAAAAATGTTTATTTATTTATTTATTTATTTATTTATTTATTCATTTATTTATTTATGTAATTATTAGATATAAGTACACTGTAGCCGTTTTCAGACACTCCAGAGGAGGGTGACAGATTCTAGAGAATCTAAATCCCTCTTATGGTCTGAATATGATGTACATAAACACAGCATCACATATACATCTAAAAATTAAAAATGGGTGGGGACACTGAAAGGGCTCAACAATTAACAGCATTGTCTCCTCTTCCAGAGAACCTGGGATCAACTACCAGCAACTATATGGTGGCCCATCTCAAGTTCCAGGGGATCAGACAGACAGAGAGACAGACAGATAGAGATAAGGATGGCAGGCCTGCTTGGTCTTACTTTCTTTCTTATCCTTTTTAAAAAATGTTTATTTATTTATTTATTTATTTATTTATTTATTTATTTATTTATTAGATATAAGTACACTGTAGCTGTCTTCAGACACTCCAGAAGAGGGTGTCAGATTCTCGAGAATCTAAATCCCTCTTATGGTCTGCATATGATATACATAAACACAGCCTCACATATACTTCTAAATATTTAAAGATGGGTAGGGCCACTGATATGGCTCAACAATTAACAGCATTGTCTCCTCTTCTAGAGAACCTGGGATCAACTAACTGCAACTATATGGTGGCCCATCTCCAGTTCCAAGGGATCAGACAGACTGACAGACAGACAGACTGACAGAGATAAGGATGGCAGGCCTGCCTGGTCTTTCTTTCTTTCTTATCCTTTTTAAAAAATTTTTATTTATTTATGTATTTATTAGATATAAGTACACTGTAGCTGTCTTCAGACACTCCAGAAGAGGGTGTCAGATTCTGATGAATCTAAATCCCTCTTATGGTCTGCATATGATGTACATAAACACAGCCTCACATACACTTCTAAAAATTTAAAGATGGGTAGGGCCACTGATAGGGCTCAACAATTAACAGCATTGTCTCCTCTTCCAGAGAACCTGGGATCAACTACCAGCAACTATATGGTAGCCCATCTCCAGTTCCAGGGGATCAGACAGACAGACAGACAGACAGACAGAGATAAGGATGGCAGGCCTGCCTGGTCTTACTTTCTTTCTTATCCTTTTTAAAAAATGTTTATATATTTATTTATTTATTTATTTATTTATTTATTTATTTATTTATTATATATGAGTACACTGTAGCTGTCTTCAGACACTCCAGTAGAGGGTGTGTAATTCTGGAGAATCTAAATCCTCTTATAATCTGAATATGATGTACATAAACACAGCCTCACATATACTTCTAAATATTTAAAGAAGTGTGGGGCCACTGAAAGGGCTCAACAATTAAGAGCATTGTCTCCTCTCCCAGAGAACCTTGGATCAACTACCAGCAACTATATGGTGGCCCATCTCCAGTTCCAGGGGATCAGACAGACAGACAGACAGACAGACAGAGATAAGGTTGGCAGGCCTGCCTGGTCTTACTTTCTTTCTTATCCTTTTTAAAAAATGTTTATTTATTTATTTATTTATTTATTTATTTATTTATTTATTTATTTATTATATATAAGTACACTGTAGCTGTCTTCAGACACTCCAGAAGAGGGTGTCAGATTCTGGAGAATCTAAGTCCTCTTATAATCTGAATATGATGTTCATAAACACAGCCTCACATATACTTCTAAATATTTAAAGAAGTGTGGGGCCACTGAAAGGGCTCAACAATTAAAAGCATTGTCTCCTCTTCCAGAGAACCTTGGATCAACTACCAGCAACTATATGGTGTCCCATCTCCAGTTCCCTGGGATCAGATAGACAGACAGACAGACAGGCAGAGATATGGATGCCAGGCCTGCCTGGTCTTTCTTTCTTTCTTATCCTTTTAAAAAAATATTTACTTATTTATTTATTTATTTATTTATCTATTTATTTATGTTTTTAGTAGATATAAGTACACTGTAGCTGTTCAGACACTCCAGAAGAGGGTGTCAGATTCTGGAGAATCTAAATCCCTCTTATGGCCTGCATATGATGTACATAAACACAGCCTCACATATACTTCTAAAAATTTAAAGAAGGGTGGGGCCACTCTAAAAGCTCAACAATTAACAGCATTGTCTCCTCTTCCAGAGTACCTGGGATCAACTACCTGCAACTATATGGTGGCCCATCTCCAGTTCCAGGGGTTCAGACAGACAGACATACAGACAGTGCTAAGGATGGCAGGCCTGCCTGGTATTTCTTTCTTTCTTATCCTTTTTAAAAAAATGTTTATTTATATTTTTATTTATGTATTTATTAGATATAAGTACACTGTAGCTGTCTTCAGACACTTCAGAAGAGGGTGTCAGATTCTGGAGAATCTAAATCCCTCTTATGGTCTGCATATGATGTACATAAACACAGCCTCACATATACTTCTAAAAATTTAAAGATGTGTGGGGCCAATGAGAGGGCTCAACAATTAACAGCATTGTCTCCTCTTTCAGAGAACCTGGAATAAACTACCAGCACCTTATGGTGGCCCATCTCCAGTTCCAGTGGATCAGACAGACAGACAGACAGAGAGACAGAGATAAGGATGGCAACCCTGCCTGGTCTTTCTTTCTTTCTTATCCGGTTTAAAAAATGTTTATTTATTTATTTATTTATTTATTTATTTATTTATTTATGTATTAGATATAAGAACACTGTAGCCGTCTTCAGACACTCCAGAAGAGGGTGTCAGATTCTGGAGAATCTAAATCCGTCTTATGGTCTGAATATGATGTACATAAACACAGCCTCACATATACTTCTAAAAATTAAAAATGGGTGGGGCCACTGAAATGGCTCAACAATTAACAGCATTGTCTCCTCTTCCAGAGAACCTGGGATTAACTACCAGCACCTACAAGGTGGCCCATCTCCAGTTCCAGGGGATCAGACAGACAGACAGACAGACAGAGATAAGGATGTCAGGCCTGCCTGGACTTTCTTTCTTTCTTAACCTTTTTAAAAAATATTTATTTATTTATTTATGTATTTCTTAGATATAAGTACACTGTAGCATTCTTTAGACACTCCAGAGGAGGGTGTCAGATTCTGGAGAATGTAAATCCCTCTTATGGTATGCATATGATGTACATAAACACAGCCTCACATTTACTTCTAAAAATTTAAAGATGTGTGGGGCCAATGAAAGGGATCAACAATTAACAGCATTGTCTCCTCTTATAGAGAACCTGGGATCAACTACCAGCAACTATATGGTGGCCCATCTCCAGTTCCAGGGGTTCAGACAGACAGACAGACATACAGACAGATAGAGTTAAGGATGGCAGGCCTACCTGGTCTTTCATTCTTTCTTATCCTTTTTAAAAAATGTTTATTAATTTAAGTATGTATTTATTAGATTTAAGTACACTGTAGCTGTCTTCAAACAATCCCGAAGAGGGTGTCAGATTCTGGAGAATCTATATCCCTCTTATGGTCTGCATATGATGTACATGAACACAGCCTCACATATACTTCTAAAAATTTAAAGATGGGTGGGCCCACTAAAAGGGCTCAACAATTAACACCATTGTCTCCTCTTCCAGACAACGTGGGATCAACTACCAGCAACTATATGGTGGCCCATCTCAAGTTGCAGGGGATCAGACAGACAGATAGACAGACAGAGATAAGGATGGCAGGCCTGCCTGATTTTTTTTTTCTTTCTTATCCTTTTTAAAAATGTTTATTTATTTATTTATTCATTCATTTATTTATTTATTTATTTATTTATTTATTTATTTATTTATTTATTAGATAAAAGTACACTGTGCTGTCTTCAGACTCTCCAGAAGAGGGTGTCAGATTCTGGAGAATCTATATCCCTCTTATGGTCTGCATATGATGTACATAAACACAGCCTCACATATACTTCTAAAAATTTAAAGATGGGTGGGGCCACTGAATGGGCTCAACAATTAACAGCATTGTCTCCTCTTCCACGGGACCTGGGATCAACTACCAGCAACTATATTGTGGCCCATCTCCAGTTCCAGGGGATAAGACAGACATACAGACAGACAGACAGACAAGGATTGCAGGCCTGCCTGGTTTTTCTTTCTTCTCTTATACATTTTAAAAATGTTTATTTATTTATATATGTATTTATTAGATATAAGTACACTGTAGCTATCTTCAGACACTTCAGAAGTGGGTGTCATATTCTGGAGAATCTAAATCCCTCTTATGGTCTGTATATGATGTACATAAACACAGCCTCACATATACTTCTAAAAATTTAAAGATGTGTGGGTCCACTGAAACGGCTCAATAATTAACAGCATTGTCTCCTCTACCAGAGAACCTGGGATCAACTATCAGCAACTATATGGTGGCCCATCTCCAGTTCCAGGGGATCAGACAGACAGACAGACAGACAAGGATTGCAGGCCTGCCTGGTTTTACTTTCTTTCTTATCCTTTTTAAAATATGTTTATTTATTTATTTATTCATTTATTCATTTATTTATTTATGTATTTATATATATAAGTACACTGTAGCTGTTTTCAGACACTCCAGTAGAGGGTGTCAGATTCTGGAGAATCTAAATCCTCTTATAATCTGAATATGATGTACATAAACACAGCCTCACATATACTTCTAAATATTTAAAGAAGTGTGGGGCCACTGAAAGTGCTCAACAATTAACAGCATTGTCTCATCTTCCAGAGAACCTTGGATCAACTACCAGCAACTATATGGTGGCCCATCTCCAGTTCCCGGAGATCAGATAGACAGACAAACAGACAGACAGAGTTATGGATGGCAGGCCTGCCTGGTCTTTCTTTCTTTCTTATCCTTTTTAAAAAATGTTTATTTATTTATTTATTTATTTATTTATTTATTTATTTATTTTTTATTTTTTTATTTATCTATTTATTTATTAGATATAAGTACACTGTAGCTGTCTTCAGACATTCCAGGAGAGGGTGTCAGATTCTGGAGAATCTAAATCCCTCTTATGGTCTGCATGTGATGTACATAAACACAGCCTCACATATACTTCTAAATATTTAAAGATGGGTGGCGCCATTGAAAGGGCTCAACAATTAACAGCATTGTCTCCTCTTCTAGAGAACCAGGGATCAACTACCAGCAACTATTCGTGGGCCATCTCAAGTTCCCAGGTATCAGATTGACAGACAGACAGACAGACAGAGATATGGATGGCAGACCTGCCTGGTCTTTCTTTCTTCTTATCCTTTTAAAAATGTTTATTTATTTATTCATTTATTTATTTATTTATTTATTTATTTATTTATTTATTTATTTATTAGATATAAGTACACTGTAGCTGTTCAGACACTCCAGAAGAGGGTGTCAGATTCTGGAGAATCTAAATCCCTCTTATGGTCTGCATATGATGTACATAAAGACAGCCTCACATATACTTCTAAAAATTTAAAGAAGTGTGGGGCCACTCTAAACGCTCAACAATTAACAGCATTGTCTCCTCTTCCAGAGTACCTGGGATCAACTACCAGCAACTATATGGTGGCCCATTTCCAGTTCCAGGGGATCAGACAGACAGACATACAGACAGTGATAAGGATGGCAGGCCTGCCTGGTCTTTCTTTCTTTATTATCCTTTTTAAAAAAATGTTTATTTATATATTTATTTATGTATTTATTAGATATAAGTACACTGTAGCTGTCTTCAGACACTCCAGAAGAGTGTGTCAGATTCTGGAGAATCTAAATCCCTCTTATTGTCTGCATATGATGTACATAAACACAGCCTCACATATACTTCTAAAAATTTAAAGATGTGTGGGGCAACTGAGAGGGCTCAACAATTAACAGCATTGTCTCCTCTACCAGAGAACCTGGGATCAACTACCAGCACCTTATGTTGGCCCATCTCCAGGCCAGTGGATCAGACAGACAGACAGACAGAGAGACAGAGATAAGGATGGCAGGCCTGCCTGGTCTTTCTTTATTTCTTATACTTTTTATTTTTTTTTTTTAGATTTATTTATTTATTATATGTAAGTACACTGTAGCTGTCTTCAGACACTCCAGAAGAAAGCGCCAGATCTCGTTACGGATGGTTGTGAGCCACCATGTGGTTGCTGGGATTTGAACTCTGGACCTTCGGAAGAGCAGTAGGGTGCTCTTACCCACTGAGCCATCTCACCAGCACATACTTTTAAAAAAATGTTTATTTATTTATTTATTTATTTATTTATTTATTTATGTATTTATTAGATATAAGTACACTGTAGCTGTCTTCAGACACTCTAGAAGAGGGTGTCATCTAATGGAGATTCTAAATCCCTCTTATGGTCTGCATATGATGTTCATAAACACAGCCTCACATATACTTGTAAAAATTTAAAGATGTGTTGGCCCACTGAAAGGGCTCAACAATTAACACCATTGTCTCCTCTTCCAGAGAACGTGAGATCAAATACCAGCAACTATATGGTGGCCCATCTCAAGTTGCAGGGGATGAGACAGACAGACAGACAGACAGACAGAGATAAGAATGGCAGGACTGCCCGATTTTTCTTTCTTTCTTATCCTTTTAAAAAATGTTTATTTATTTATTTATTTATTTATTTATTTATTTATTTATTTATTTATTATATATAAGTACACAGTAGCTGTCTTCAGACGCTTCAGAAGAGGGTGTCAGATTCTGGAGAATATAAATCCCTCTTATGGTCTGCATATGATGGACATAAACACAGATTCACATACACTTCTAAAAATTTAAGATGGGTGGGGCCACTGAAAGGGCTCAGCAATTAACAGCATTGTCTCTTCTTCCAGAGAACCTGGGATCAACTACCAGCAACTATATGGTGGCCCATCTCCAGTTCCAGGGGATCAGACAGACAGAGAGACAGTCAGACAGACAGAGATAAGGAGGGCAGTCCTGCCTGGTCTTTCTTTCTTTCTTATCCTTTTAAAATAATGTTTATTTATTTATTTATTTATTTATTTATTTATTTATTTATTTATGTATTTATTAGATATAAGTACACTGTAGTTGTCTTCAGACACTCCAGAAGAGGGTGTCAAATTCTGGCGAATCTAAATCCCTCTTATGATCTGCATATGATGTACATAAACACAGCCTCACATATACTTCTAAAAATTTAAAGATGTGTGGGGTCACTGAGAGGGCTCAACAATTAACAGCATTGTCTCCTCTTTCAGAGAACCTGGGATAAACTACCAGCACCTTATGGTGGCCCATCTCCAGTTCCAGTGGATCAGACAGACAGACAGACAGAGAGACAGAGATAAGGATGGAGGCCTGCCTGGTCTTTCTTTCTTTCTTATACTTAATAAAAATATTTATTTATTTATTTATTTATTTATTTATTTATTTATTTATTAGATATAAGTACACTGTAGCGGTCTTCAGACACTCTAGAAGAGGGTGTCATCTTCTGGAGAATCTAAATCCCTCTTATGGTCTGCATATGATGTACATAAACACAGCCTCACATATACTTCTAAAAATTAAAAGATGGTTGGGCCCACTGAAAGGGCTCAACAATTAACACCATTGTCTCTTCTTCCAGAGAACGTGGGATCAACTACCAGCAACTATATGGTGGCCCATCTCAAGTTCCAGGGGATAAGACAGACAGACAGACAGACAGACAGAGATAAGGATGGCAGGCCTGCCTGATTTTTCTTTCTTTCTTATCCTTTTTAAAAAATGTTTATTTATTTATTTATTTATTTATTTATTTATTTATTTATGTATTTATTAGATATAAGTACACTGTAGCTATCTTCAGACTCTCCAGAAGAGGGTGTCAGATTCTGGAGAATCTATATCCCTCTTATGGTCTGCATATGATGTACATAAACACAGCCTCACATATACTTTTAAAAATTTAAAGATGTGTGGGGCAACTGAGAGGGCTCAACAATTAACAGCATTGTCTCCTCTACCAGAGAACCTGGGATCAACTACCAGCACCTTATGTTGGCCCATCTCCAGGCCAGTGGATCAGACAGACAGACAGACAGAGAGACAGAGATAAGGATGGCAGGCCTGCCTGGTCTTTCTTTATTTCTTATACTTTTTATTTTTTTTTTTTTAGATTTATTTATTTATTATATGTAAGTACACTGTAGCTGTCTTCAGACACTCCAGAAGAAAGCGCCAGATCTCGTTATGGATGGTTGTGAGCCACCATGTGGTTGCTGGGATTTGAACTCTGGACCTTCGGAAGAGCAGTAGGGTGCTCTTACCCACTGAGCCATCTCACCAGCCCATACTTTTAAAAAAATGTTTATTTATTTATTTATTTATTTATTTATGTATTTATTAGATATAAGTACACTGTAGCTGTCTTCAGACACTCTAGAAGAGGGTGTCATCTAATGGAGATTCTAAATCCCTCTTATGGTCTGCATATGATGTTCATAAACACAGCCTCATATATACTTGTAAAAATTTAAAGATGTGTGGGCCCACTGAAAGGGCTCAACAATTAACACCATTGTCTCCTCTTCCAGAGAACGTGGGATCAAATACCAGCAACTATATGGTGGCCCATCTCAAGTTGCAGGGGATGAGACAGACAGACAGACAGACAGAGATAAGAATGGCAGGACTGCCTGATTTTTCTTTCTTTCTTATCCTTTTAAAAAATGTTTATTTATTTATTTATTCATTTATTTATTTATTTATTTATTTATTTATTTATTTATTATATATAAGTACACAGTAGCTGTCTTCAGACGCTCCAGAAGAGGGTGTCAGATTCTGGAGAATATAAATCCCTCTTATGGTCTGCATATGATGGACATAAACACAGATTCACATACACTTCTAAAAATTTAAGATGGGTGGGGCCACTGAAAGGGCTCAGCAATTAACAGCATTGTCTCTTCTTCCAGAGAACCTGGGATCGACTACCAGCAACTATATGGTGGCCCATCTCCAGTTCCAGGGGATCAGACAGACAGACAGACAGTCAGAGAGACAGAGATAAGGAGGGCAGGCCTGCCTGGTCTTTCTTTCTTTCTTATCCTTTTTCAAAAATGTTTATTTATTTATTTATTTATTTATGTATTTATTAGATATAAGTACACTGTAGTTGTCTTCAGACACTCCAGAAGAGGGTGTCAAATTCTGGCGAATCTAAATCCCTCTTATGATCTGCATATGATGTACATAAACACAGCCTCACATATACTTCTAAAAATTTAAAGATGTGTGGGGTCACTGAGAGGGCTCAACAATTAACAGCATTGTCTCCTCTTTCAGAGAACCTGGGATAAACTACCAGCACCTTATGGTGGGCCATCTCCTGTTCCAGTGGATCAGACAGACAGACAGACAGAGAGACAGAGATAAGGATGGAGGCCTGCCTGGTCTTTCTTTCTTTCTTATACTTAATAAAAATATTTATTTATTTATTTATTTATTTATTTCTTTATTTATTTATTAGATATAAGTACACTGTAGCTGTCTTCAGACACTCTAGAAGAGGGTGTCATCTTCTGGAGAATCTAAATCCCTCTTATGGTCTGCATATGATGTACATAAACACAGCCTCACATATACTTCTAAAAATTAAAAGATGGTTGGGCCCACTGAAAGGGCTCAACAATTAACACCATTGTCTCTTCTTCCAGAGAACGTGGGATCAACTACCAGCAACTATATGGTGGCCCATCTCAAGTTCCAGGGGATAAGACAGACAGACAGACAGACAGACAGACAGAGATAAGGATGGCAGGCCTGCCTGATTTTTCTTCCTTTCTTATCCTTTTTAAAAAATGTTTATTTATTTATTTATTCATTTATTTATTTATTTATGTATTTATTAGATATAAGTACACTGTAGCTGTCTTCAGACTCTCAGGAAGAGGGTGTCAGATTCTGGAGAATCTATATCCCTCTTATGGTCCGCATATGATGTACAAGAACACAGCCTCACATATACTTCTAAAAATTTAAAGATGGGTGGGCCCACTGAAAGGGCTCAACAATTAACAGCATTGTCTCCTCTTCCAGAGAACCTGGGATCAACTACCAGCAACTATATGGTGGCCCATCTCCAGTTCCAGGGTATCTGACAGATAGACAGACAGACAGACAGACAGACAAGGTGGCAGCTGTGCCTGGTCTTTCTTTCTTTCTTATCCTTTTTAAAAATGTTTATTTATTTATTTATGTATTTATTAGATATAAGTACACTGTAGCTGTCTTCAGACCCTCTAGAAGAGGGTATCATATTCTGGAGAATCTAAATCCCTCTTATGGTCTGCATATGATGTTCATAAACACAGCCTCACATATACTTCTAAAAATTTAAAGATGGGTGGGCCTACTGAAAGGGCTCAATAATTAACACCATTGTCTCCTCTACCAGAGAACGTGGGATCAAATACCAGCAACTATATGGTGGCCCATCTCAAGTTGCAGGGGATCAGACAGACAGACAGACAGACAGACAGAGATGAGGATGGCAGGCCTGCCTGATTTTTCTTTCTTTCTTATCCTTTTTAAAAATGTTTATTTATTTATTTATTTATTTATTTATTTATTTATTTATTTATGTATTTATTAGATATAAGTACACTGTAGCTATCTTCAGACTCTCCAGAAGAGGGTGTCAGATTCTGGAGAATCTATATCCCTCTTATGGTCTGCATATGATGTACATAAACACAGCCTCACATATACTTCTAAAAATTTAAAGATAGTTGGGGCCACTGAAAGGGCTCAACAATTAACAGCATTGTCTCCTCTTCCAGAGGACCTGGGATCAACTACCAGCAACTATATTTTGGTCCAATTCCAGTTCCTGGGGATCAGACAGACATACATACAGACAGACAGACAAGGATTGCAGGCCTGCCTGGTTTTTCTTTTTTTCTTATACATTTTAAAAAGGTTTATTTATTTATATATGTATTTATTAGATATAAGTACACTGTAGCTGTCTTCAGGCACTTCAGAAGAGGGTGTCATATTCTGGAGAATCTAAATCCCTCTTATGGTCTGCATATGATGTACATAAACACAGCCTCACATATACTTCTAAAAATTTAAAGATGTGTGGGGCCACTGAAACGGCTCAACAATTAACAGCATTGTCTCCTCTACCAGAGAACCTGGGATCAACTAGCAGAAACTATATGGTGGCCCATCTCCAGTTCCAGGGGATCAGACAGACAGACAGACAGACAGAGATAAGGATGGCAGGCCTGCCTGGTCTTACATTCTTTCTTATCCTTTTTCAAAAATGTTTATTTATTTATTTATTTATTTATTTATTTATTTATTATATATAAGTACACTGTAGCTGTCTTCAGACACTCCAGAAGAGGGTGTCAGATTCTGGAGAATATAAATCCCTCTTATGATCTGCATATGATGGACATAAACACAGATTCACATACACTTCTAAAAATTTAAGATGGGTGGGGCCACTGAAAGGGCTCAGCAATTAACAGCATTGTTTCTTCTTCCAGAGAACCTGGGATCAACTACCAGCAATTATATGGTGGCCCATCTCCAGTTCCAGGGGATCAGACAGACAGACAGACAGACAGACAGAGATAAGGAGGGCAGGCCTGCCTGGTCTTTCTTTCTTTCTTATCCTTTTCAAATAATGTTTATTTATTTATTTATTTATTTATGTATTTATTAGATATAAGTACACTGTAGTTGTCTTCAGACACTCCAGAAGAGGGTGTCAAATTCTGGCGAATCTAAATCCCTCTTATGGTCTGCATATGATGTACATAATCACAGCCTAACATATACTTCTAAAAATTTAAAGATAGGTGGAGCCACTGAAAGGGCTCAACAATTAACAGCATTGTCTCCTCTTCCAGAGAACCTGGGATCAACTAACAGCAACTATATGGTGGCCCATCTCCAGTTCCAAGGGATCAGACAGACAGACAGACAGACTGACAGAGATAAGGATGGAGGCCTGCCTGGTCTTTTTTTCTTTCTTATACTTTTTTAAAAATATTTATTTATTTATTTATTTATTTATTTATTTATTTATTTATTACATATAAGTACACTGTAGCTGTCTTCAGACACTCTAGAAGAGGGTGTCATCTTCTGGAGAATCTAAATCCCACTTATGGTCTGCATATGATGTACATAAACACAGCCTCACATATACTTTTAGAAATTAAAAGATGGGTTGGCCCACTGAAAGGGCTCAACAATTAACAGCATTGTCTCTTCTTCCAGAGAACGTGGGATCAACTACCAGCAACTATATGGTGGCCCATCTCAAGTTCCAGGGGATAAGACAGACAGAGAGACAGACAGAGATAAGGATTGCAGGCCTGCCTGATTTTTCTTTCTTTCTTATCCTTTTTAAAAAATGTTTATGTATTTATTTATGTATTTATTCGATATAAGTACACTGTAGCTGTCTTCAGACACTCTAGAAGAGGGTGTCATATTCTGGAGAATCTAAATCCCTCTTATGGTCTTCATAAGATGGACATATACACAGATTCACATACACTTCTAAAAATTTAAGATGGGTGGGGCCACTGAAAGGGCTCAACAATTAACAGCATTGTCTCTTCTTCCAGAGAACCTGGGATCAACTACCAGCAACTATATGGTGGCCCATCTCCAGTTCCAGGGGATCAGACATACAAACAGACAGACAGACAGACAGACAGAAATAAGGACGGCAGGCCTGCCTGGTCTTTCTTTCTTTCTTATCCTTTCAAAATAATGTTTGTTTATTTATTTATTTATTTATTTATTTATTTATTTATTTATTTATTTATTAGATATAAGTACACTCTAGTTGTCTTCAGACACTCCAGAAGAGGGTGTCAAATTCTGGAGAATCTAAATCCCTCTTATGGTCTGCATATGATGTACATAAACAGAGCCTAACATATACTTCTAAAAATTTAAGATAGGTGGAGCCACTGAAAGGGCTCAACAATTAACAGCATTGTCTCCTCTTCCAGAGAACCTGGGATCAACTAACAGCAACTATATGGTGGCCCATCTCCAGTTCCAAGGGATCAGACAGACAGACAGACAGACTGACAGAGATAAGGATGGAGGCCTGCCTGGTCTTTCTTTCTTTCTTATACTTTTTAAAAAATATTTTTTATTCATTTATTTATTTATTTATTTATGTATTTATTAGATATAAGTACACTGTAGCTGTCTTCAGACACTCTAGAAGAGGGTGTCATCTTCTGGAGATTCTAAATCCCTCTTATGGTCTGCATATGATGTACATAAACACAGCCTCACATATACTTCTAAAAATTAAAAGATGGGTGGGCCCACTGAAAGGGCTCAACAATTAACACCATTGTCTCTTCTTCCAGAGAACGTGGGATCAACTACCAGCAACTATATGGTGGCCCATCTCAAGTTCCAGGGGATAAGACAGACAGACAGACAGACAGAGATAAGGATGGCAGGCCTGCCTGATTTTTCTTTCTTTCTTATCCTTTTTAAAAAATGTTTATTTATTTATTTATTCATTTATTCATTTATTTATTTATTTATGTATTTATTAGATATAAGTACACTGTAGCTGTCTTCAGACTCTCCAGAAGAGGTTGTCAGATTCTGGAGAATCTATATCCCTCTTATGGTCTGCATATGATGTACATGAACACAGCCTCACATATACTTCTAAAAATTTAAAGATGTGTGGGGCCACTGAAAGGGCTCAACAATTCACAGCATTGTCCCCTCTTCCAGAGAACCTGGGATCAACTACCAGCAACTATATGGTGGCCCATCTCCAGTTCCAGGGGATCTGACAGATAGACAGACAGACAGACAGAAAGACAAGGTGGCAGGGCTGCCTGGTCTTTCTTTCTTTCTTATACTTTTTAAAAATGTTTATTTATTTATTTATTTATTTATTTATTTATTTATTTATGTATTTATTAGATATAAGTACACTGTAGCTATCTTCAGACTCTCCAGAAGAGGGTGTCAGATTCTGGAGAATCTATATCCCTCTTATGGTCTGCATATGATGTACATAAACACAGCCTCACATATACTTCTAAAAATTTAAAGATGTGTGGGGCCACTGAAAGGGCTCAACAATTAACAGCATTGTCTCCTCTACCAGAGGACCTGGGATCAACTACCAGCAACTATATTTTGGCCAAATTCCAGTTCCAGGGATCAGACAGACATACATACAGACAGACAGAGAAGGATTGCAGGCCTGCCTGGTTTTTCTTTTTTTCTTATACATTTTAAAAATGTTTATTTATTTATATATGTATTTATTAGATATAAGTACACTGTAGCTGTCTTCAGGCACTTCAGAAGAGGGTGTCATATTCTGGAGAATCTAAATCCCTCTTATGGTCTGCATATGATGTACATAAACACAGCCTCACATATACTTCTAAAAATTTAAAGATGTGTGGGGCCACTGAAACGGCTCAACAATTAACAGCATTGTCTCCTCTACCAGAGAACCTGGGATCAACTAGCAGCAACTATATGGTGGCCCATCTCAAGTTCCAGGGGATCAGACAGACAGACAGACAGACAGACAAGGATTGCAGGCCTGCCTGGTTTTACTTCCTTTCTTATCCTTTTTAAAAATGTTTATTTATTTATTTATTTATTTATTTATTTATTTATTTATTTATTTATTATATATAAGTACACTCTAGCTGTCTTCAGACACTCCAGAAGAGGGTGTCAGATTCTGGAGAATCTAAATCCCTCTTATGGTCTGCATATGATGTACATAAACACAGCCTCACATATACTTCTAAAAATTTAAAGATGTGTGGGGCCACTGAAGGGGCTCAAAAATTAACAGCATTGTCTCCTCTACCAGAGAACCTGGGATCAACTACCAGCAACTATATGGTGGCCCATCTCCAGTTCCAGGGGATCAGGCAGACAAAGAGACAGACACACAAGGGTGGCAGGCCTCCCTGGTTTTTCTTTCTTTCTTATCCTTTTTAAAAAATGTTTATTTATTTATTTATGTATTTATTAGATATAAATACACTGTAGCTGTCTTCAGACACTCTAGAAGAGGGTGTCAGATTCTGGAGAATATAAATCCCTCTTATGGTCTGCATATGATGGACATAAACACAGATTCACATACACTTCTAAAAATTTAAGATGGGTGGGGCCACTGAAAGGGCTCACAATTAACAGCATTGTCTCTTCTTCCAGAGAACCTGGGATCAACTACCAGGAACTATATGGTGGCCCATCTCCAGTTCCAGGGGATCAGAGAGACAGACAGACAGATAGACCGAGATAAGGATGGCAGGCCTGCCTGGTCTTTCTTTCTTTCTTATCCTTTTAAAATAATTTTTGTTTATTTATTTATTTATTTATTTATTTATGTATTTATTAGATATAAGTACACTGTAGTTGTCTTCAGACACTCCAGAAGAGGGTGTCAAATTCTGGAGAATCTAAATCCCTCTTATGGTCTGCATATGATGTACATAAACACAGCCTAAAATATACTTCTAAAAATTTAAAGATAGGTGGAGCCACTGAAAGGGCTCAACAATTAACAGCAATGTCTCCTCCTCCAGAGAACCTGGGATCAACTAACAGAAACTATATGGTGGCCCATCTCCAGTTCCAAGGGATCAGAGAGACAGACAGACAGACTGACAGAGATAAGGATGGAGGCCTGCCTGGTCATTCTTTCTTTCTTATACTTTTAAAAAAATATTTATTTATTTATTTATTTATTTATTTATTTATTTATTTATGTATTTATTAGATATAAGTACACTGTAGCTGTCTTCAGACTCTCTAGAAGAGGGTCTCATCTTCTGGAGAATCTAAATCCCTCTTATGGTCTGCATATGATGTACATAAACAGAGCCTCACATATACTTCTAAAAATTTAAAGATGGGTGGGGCCACTGAAAGGGCTCAACAATTAACAGCATTGTCTCCTCTTCCAGAGGACCTGGGATCAACTACCAGCAACTATATTGTGGCCCAATTCCAGTTCCAGGGGATCAGAGAGACATACATAGAGACAGACAGACAAGGATTGCAGGCCTGCCTGGTTTTTCCTTCTTTCTTATACATTTTAAAAATGTTTATTTATTTATATATGTATTTATTAGATATAAGTACACTGTAGCTGTCTTCAGGCACTTCAGAAGAGGATGTCATATTCTGGAGAATCTAAATCCCTCTTATGGTCTGCATATGATGTACATAAACACAGCCTCACATATACTTCTAAAAATTTAAAGATGTGTGGGACCACTGAAACGGCTCAACAATTAACAGCATTGTCTCCTATACCAGAGAACCTGGATCAACTAGCAGCAACTATATGGTGGCCCATCTCCAGTTCCAGGGGATCAGACAGACAGACAGACAGACAGACAAGGATTGCAGGCCTGCCTGTTTTTACTTTCTTTCTTATCCTTTTTAAAAAATGTTTATTTATTTATTTATTAATTATTTATTTATTTATTATATATAAGTACACTGTAGCTGTCTTCAGACACTCCAGAAGAGGGTGTCAGATTCTGGAGAATATAAATCCCTCTTATGGTCTGCATATGATGTACATAAACACAGCCTCACATATACTTCTAAAAATTTAAAGATGTGGGGGGCCACTGAAAGGGCTCAACAATTAACAGCATTGTCTCCTCTTCCAGAGAACCTGGGATCAACTACCAGCAACTATATGGTGGCCCATCTCCAGTTCCAGGGGATCAGGCAGACAAAGAGACAGACAGACAAGGGTAGCAGGCCTCCCTGGTTTTTCTTTCTTTCTCATCCTTTTAAAAAAATGTTTATTTATTTATTTATTTATGTATTTATTAGATATAAGTACACTGTAGTTGTCTTCAGACACTCTAGAAGAGGGTGTCAGATTCTGCAGAATATAAATCCCTCTTATGGTCTGCATATGATGGACATAAACACAGATTCACATACACTTCTAAAAATTTAAGATGGGTGGGGCCACTGAAAGGGCTCACAATTAACAGCATTGTCTCTTCTTCCAGAGAACCTGGGATCAACTACCAGCAACTATATGGTGGCCCATCTCCAGTTCCAGGGGTTCAGACAGACAGACAGACAGACAGACAGAGATAAGGATGGCAGGCCTGCCTGGTCTTTCTTTATTTCTTTTCGTTTTAAAATAATGTTTATTTATTTATTTATTTATTTATTTATTTATTTATGTATTTATTAGATATAAGTACACTGTAGTTGTCTTCAGACACTCCAGAAGAGGGTGTCAAATTCTGGAGAATCTAAATCCCTCTTATGGTCTGCATATGATGTACATAAACACAGCCTAAAATATACTTCTAAAAATTTAAAGATAGGTGGAGCCACTGATAGGGCTCAACAATTAACAGCAATGTCTCCTCTTCCAGAGAACCTGGGATCAACTAACAGAAACTATATGGTGGCCCATCTCCAGTTCCAAGGGTTCAGAGAGACAGACAGACAGACTGACAGAGATAAGGATGGAGGCCTGCCTGGTCATTCTTTCTTTCTTATACTTTAAAAAAAATATTTATTTATTTATTTATTTATTTATTTATTTATGTATTTATTAGATATAAGTACACTGTAGCTGTCTTCAGACACTCTAGAAGAGGGTGTCATCTTCTGGAGAATCTAAATCCCTCTTATGGTCTGCATATGATGTACATAAACAGAGCCTCACATATACTTCTAAAAATTTAAAGATGGGTGGGGCCACTGAAAGGACTCAACAATTAACAGCATTGTCTCTTCTTCCAGAGAACATGGGATCAACTACCATCAACTATATGGTGGCCCATCTCCAGTTCCAGGGGATCAGACAGACAGACAGACAGAGATAAGGAGGGCAGGCCTGCCTGGTCTTTCTTTCTTTCTTATCCTTTTAAAATAATGTTTATTCATTTATTTATTTATTTATTTATTTATTTATTTATTTATTTATTAGATATAAGTACACTCTAGTTGTCTTCAGACACTCCAGAAGAGGGTGTCAGATCCTGGAGAATCTAAATCCCTCTTATGGTCTGCATATGATGTACATAAACACAGCCTAACATATACTTCTAAAAATTTAAAGATAGGTGGAGCCACTGAAAGGGCTCAACAATTAACAGCATTGTCTCCTCTTCCAGAGAACCTGGGATCAACTACCAGCAACTATATGGTGGCCCATCTACAGTTCCAGGGGATCAGACACACAGAGAGACAGACAGACACTGTAGGACCCAGAATATGGCAAGAAACCCTGAGAAAGGTGGAAAATTAATAATACACTCTGTAGTACCCAGAATATGGCAAGAAACCCTCATAAAAGTAGAAAATTAAAAACTCACACTTAAGGACCTCAAATATGGCAAGAAAACCTGAAAAATGTGGAAAATGAGAATAATCACAGTGTAGGAACCAGAATTCCGAAAATACTTGAAAAATGTCGTAAATGAGAAAATCACATTTTAGGACCCAGAATATGGGGAGAAACCCTGAGAAACGTGGAAAATTAAAAATACACTCTGTAGCACTGAGAATATGGCAAGAAACCCTCAACAAAGTAGAAAATTAAAAACTCACACTGAAGGATCCCGAATATGGCGCGAAAACATGAAAAAGGTAGAAAATGAGAATAATCACACTGTATTACCCAGAATTACAAAAACATGAAAAACATCGAAAATGAGAAAATCACACTTGTAGGACCCAAAATACGGAAAAACTTGAAAAACGTGGAAAATGAGAAAATCACACTGGAGAAACCAGAATATGCCGAACAACCATGAAAAACCTGAAAATTAAAAATTCACACTATTGGACACAGAATATGGTGAGAAACCATGAAAAGACTGGACAATTAAAAATTCACACTTCATTACCCAGATATGGAGAGAAATACTGAAAACCGTGGGAAAAAATTCACACTGAAGGACCTGGAATACGGCAAGAGACCCTGAAAAAACATGGAAATGAGAAAATCACACAGTACGACCCAGAATATGACGAAAAAACCTGAAAAAGATAAAATATTAAAATATCACACGGAAGGACCCGGAATATGGCGAAAAACCTGAAAAACGAGGAAGATAAAAAACTCACACTGAAGGACACAGAATATGGCGAGAAAACCTGAAAAAAGTAGAAAATTAAAAATTCACACTGAAAGACCCCGAATATGGTTTGAAAACCTGAAAAAGGTGGAAAATGAGAATAATCACACTGTAGGACCCAGATTATGCCCAGAAACCCTGAAAACGTGTTAAATTAAAAACTCACGCTGAAGGACACAGATTATGGCGAGAAAACCTGAAAAGAGTAGAAAATTAAAAATTCACACTGAAGGACCCCGAATATGGTGAGAAAACCTGAAAAAGGTGGAAAATGAGAATAATCACACTGTAGGACCCAGATTTTGCCCAGAAACCCTGAAAACGTGGAAAATTAAAAATACATGCTGTAGGACCCAGAATATGGCGAGAAACCCTGAAAAAAGTTCAAAATTACAAACTCACACTGTAGGACCCCAAATATGGCGAGAAATCCTGAAAAAGGTGCAAGAATATGCCGAGAAAATGTGAAAAACGTGAAAATTAAAAATTCACACTAACGGACCCAGAATATGGCGAGAAAAAGTTAATAAAAAAGTAGAAAATTAAAATCTCACAGTGAAGGAGCCCAAACATGGCGAGAAAACCTGAAAAAGGTGGAAAATGAGAAAATCACACTGTAGGATCCAGAATATGGTGAGAAACCCTGAAGAAAGTAGAAAAATACAAACTGACACTGAAGGACCCCAAATATGGGGAGAAAACCTGAAAAAGGTGGAAAATAAGAAAATCACACTGCAGGACCCAGAATATTTCAAGAAACACTGAAAAACGTGAAAATTAAAAACTCACACTGTTGGACACAGAATATGGCGAGAAACCATGAAAAAAAGTGGATAATTAAAATTCACACTGTATTACCCATAATATGGGGAGAAATACTGAAAAACGTGGAAAATTAAAAATCCACACTGAAGGACCTGGAATATGGCAAGAAAACCTGAAAACGTGGAAATGAGAAAATCACAGTGTAGGACCCAGAATATGAAGAAAAAAACCTGAAAAACGTGGAAAATGAAAAATACATACTATAGGACACAGTTTATGGCGAGAAACCCTGAAAGAGTAGAAAATTAAAAACTCACACTGAAGGACCCCAAATATGGCAAGAAACCCTGAAAAAAGTAGAAAATTACAAACTGACACTGAAGAACCCCAATTATGGCCAGAAAACCTGAAAAAGTTGGAAAATGAGAAAATCACACTGTAGGACCCAGAATTACGAAAAAACTTGAAAAACGTCCAAAATAATAAAATCACACTGCAGGACCCAGAATATGCCGAGAAACATTGAAAAACATGAAAATTAAAAATTGACACTGTCAGACACAGAATAAGGGAGAAACCATGAAAAAAGTGGAAAATTAAATATTCACACTGCATTACCCAGAATATGGCGAGAAATACTAAAAAACGTGGAAAATTAAAAATTCACACTGAAGGACATGGAATATGGCAAGAAAACCTGAAAAAGTGGAAATGAGAAAATCACACTGTAGGACCCAGAATATGAGAAAAAATCTGAAAAAGGTGGAAAATTAAAAATTCACACTGAAGGATCCGGAATATGGTGAAAAAACCTGAAAAACGAGGAAAATTAAAAACTCACACTGAAGGACCCAGAATATGGCGAGAAACCCTGAAAGAGTAGAAATTTAAAAACTCACACTGAAGGACCCCAAATATGGCGAGAAAACCTGAAAAATGGGGAAAATGAGAATAATCACATTGAGGGACCCAGAATTGGGAAAAAACTTGAAAAACCTCAAAAATGAGAAAATCACACTGCAGGACCCAGAATATGCCTAGATTCCCTGAAAACCTGGAAAATTAAAAATACAAGCTGTAGGACCAAGAATATGGAGAGAAGCCCTGAAAAAGTAGAAAATTAAAAACTCACACTGAAGGACCCCAAATATGTCGAGAAAACCTGAAAAATTTGGAAAATGAGAAAGTCACACTGTAAGACCCAGAATATGACGAAAAAACCTGAAAAATGTGGAAAATTAAAAATTCACACAGAAGGACCTGGAATATGTCAAGAAAACCTGAAAAATTGGAAATGAGAAAATCACACTGTAGGACCCAGAATATGACGAAAAAACCTGAAAAACGTGGAAAAATAAAAATTCACACTGAAGGACCCAGAATATGGTGAGAATACCTGAAAAACGAGGAAAATTAAAAACTCACACTGAATGACCCAGAATACGGCGAGAAACCATGAAAGAGTAGAAAATTAAAAATTCACACTGACGGACCCCAAATATGGCGAAAAAACCTGAAAAATGAGGAAAATGAGAAAATCACATTGTAAGACCCAGAATATGACGAAAAAACCTGAATAATGTGGAAAATTAAAAAATTCACAGTGAAGGACACGGAATATGGCGAGAATACCTGAAAAACGAGGAAAATTAAAAACTCATACTGAAGGACACAGAATATGGCGAGAAACCTTGAAAAAAGTAGAAAATTAAAAATTCACACTGAAAGACCCCAAATATGTCGAGAAAACCTGATAAAGGTGGAAAATGAGAATAATCACACTGTAGGACCCAGAATTGCCAAAAAACTTGAAAAACCATAAAAATGAGAAAATCACACTGCAGGACACAGAATATGCCGAGAAACCCTGAAAACGTGGAAAATTAAAAATTAACACTGAAGGACCTGGAATATGGCAAGAAAACCTGAAAAACGTGGAAATGAGAAAAATCACAGTGTAGGACCCAGAATATGAAGAAAAAACCTGTAAAACTTGAAAAATTAATAATTCACACTGAAGAACCCAGAATATTGTGAGAAAATCTGAAAAACGTCGAAAATGAAAAATACACACTGTAGGACCCAGAACATGGCAAGAAACCCTGAAAGAGTAGAAAATTAAAAACTCACACTGAAGGACCCCAAATATGGCAAGAAACCCTGAAAAAAGTAGAAAATTACAAACTGACACTGAAGAACCCCAATTATGGCGAGAAAACATGAAAAAGGTGGAAAATGAGAAAATCACACTGTAGGACCCAGAATTACGAAAAAACTTGAAAATATCGAAAATGAGAAAATCACACTGTAGGACCCAGAATATGCCAAGAAACCCTGAAAACGTGAAAAATTAAAAATACAACGTTTAGGACCCAGAATACGGCGAGAAACCCTGAAAAACTTAGAAAATTACAAACTCACACTGAAGGACCCGAAAAATGGCTAGAAAGGCTGAAAAAGGTGGAAAATGAGAAAATCACACTGTAGGACCCAGAATTACGAAAAAACTTGAAAAATGTGGAAAATGAGAAAATCACACTGTAGGACCCAGAATATGCCGAGAAACGCTGAAAAAAGTGAAACATTAAATATTCACACTGTCGGACCAAGAATATTACCAAAAAAAAACCTTAAAAACGTGGAAAATTAAAAATTTACACTGTGGGACCCAGAATATGGCGAGAAACACTGAAAAATGTGGAAAATTAAATTCACACTGTAGGAACCAGAATATGCCGAGAAAACCTGAAAAAGTTTGAAAATGAAAAAATCACACTGTGGGACTGAGAATATGATGAAAAAAAAAACTTAAAAACATGGAAAATTAAAAACTCCCACTGAAAAACCTAGAATATGGCAAGAAACCCTGAAAAAGGTGGAAAATGAGAAATTCACACTGTAGGACCCAGAATATGATGATAAACACTGAAAAATATTGAAAAATAAAAATTCACACTATAGGACCAGAATATGGAAAAAAACCTTGAAAAACGTGGAAAATTAAAAATTCACACTGCAGGACCCAGAATATGCTGAGAAAACCTGAAAAAGGTGGAAAATGAGAAAATCACACTGTAGGACGGAGAATTGGGGAAAAAAACTTGAAAAAAGTCAAAAATTGGAAAATCGCACAGTAGGAGCCAGAATATGCCAGAAACCCTGAAAACGTGGAAAATTAAAAATACACGCTGTAGGATTCAGAATATGGCAATAAACCCTGAAAGAAGTAGAAAATTAAAAACTCACACTGAAGGACCCGGAATATGGCGAGAAAACCTGAAAAATGTGGAAAATGAGAAAATCAACCTGTAGGACATAGAAATGCGAAAAAACTTAAAAAAAGTGGAAAATGAGAAAATCACATTGTAGGACCCAGAATATGCCAAGAAACCCTGAAAAACGAGAAAAAATAAAAATATGCTTTTTGGAGCCAGAATATTGCAAGAAACACAGTAAAAAGTAGAAAATTAAAAACTCACACTGAAAGACACCGAATATGGCAAAAAACCTGAAAAAGGTGGAAAATGAGTATAATCACACTGTAGGACACAGAATAGCGATAAAACTTGAAAAACGTGCCCAGAATATGGCGAGAAATACTGAAAAACGTGGAAAATTAAAAATTCAGACTGAAGGACCTGGAATATGGCAAGAAAACCTGAAAAACGAGGAAATGGGAAAATCACACTGTAGGAGCCAGAATATGCCGAGAAACCTTGAAAAACGTGGAAAATTAAAAATACACTCTGTAGGACCCAGAATATGGCGAGAAACCCTGAAAAAAGTAGAAAATTAAAAACTCACATTGAAGGACCCCGAATATGGCGAGAAAACCTGAAAAAGGTGGAAAATGAGAAAATCACACTGTAGGACCCATAATATTACAAAAAACTTGAAAGAAGTGGAAAATTAAAAATTCACAGTGAAGGACCCAGAATATGGCGAGAAAACCTGAAAAACGAGGAAAATTCAAAATTCACAGTGTAGGACCCAGAATATGGCTAGAAAACCTGAAAAAGTTGGAAAATGAGAATAATCACACTGTAGGACCAAGATATGTGAAAAAACTTGAAAAATTTCAAAATTGAGAAAATCACACTGTAGGACCCAGAATATGCTGAGAAACACTGAAAAACGTGGAAAATTAAAAATACACGCTGTAGGACCCATAATATGTCGAGAAACCCTGAAAAATTAGAAATGTAAAAACTCACACTGAAGGACCCCAAATATGGCAAGAAAACATGAAAAAGGTGAAAAAAGAGAAAATCACACTGTAGGACCCAGAAATATGAAAAAACTTGAAAAATGTGGAAAATGAGAAAATCACACTGCAGAAACCAGAATATGCCGAACAACCATGAAAAACCTGAAAATTAAAAATTCACACAGTCGGACACAGAATATGGTGAGAAACCATGAAAAAAGTGGACAATTAAAAATTCACAATTTATTACCCAGATATGGCGAGAAATACTGAAAACCGTGGAAAAAAATTCACACTGAAGGACCTGGAATACGGCAAGTGACCCTGAAAAACATGGAAATGAGAAAAATCACACAGTAGGACCCAGCATATGGCGAGAAAACCTGAAAAAAGTAGAAAATTAAAAATTCACACTGAAGGACCCCGAATATTGCAAGAAAACCTGAAAAGGGTGGAAAATGAGAATAATCAATCTGTAGGACCCAGCTTATGCCTAGAAACCCTGAAAACGTGGAAAATTAAAAATACATGCTGTAGGACCCAGAATATGGCGTGTAACCCTGAAAAAAGTTGAAAATAACAAACTCACACTGTAGGACCCCAAATATGGCGAGAAACCCTGCAAAAGGTGGAAAATGAGAAAATCACACTGCAGGATCCAGAATATGCCGAGAAAATGTGAAAAACGTGAAAATTAATAATTCACACTAACGGACCCAGAATATGGCGAGAAACACTTAATAAAAAAGTAGGAAATTAAAAACTCACAGTGAAGGAGCCCAAACATGACCAGAAAAACCTGAAAAGGGTGGAAAATGAGAAAATCACACTGTAGGATCCAGAATATGGCAAGAAATCCTGAAAAAAGTAGAAAAATAAAAACTCACACTGAAGGACCCCAAATATGGCAAGAAAACCCGAAAAAGGTGGAAAATGAGAAAATCACACAGTAGGACCCAGAATTACAAAAAAACTTGAAAAAAGTGGAAAATGAGAAAATCACACTGCAGGACCAAGAATATTTAGAGAAATCCTGAAAAACGTGAAAATTAAAAATTCACACTCCAGGACCTAGAATATGCCGAGAAACCCTGAAAAACGTGAAAATTAAAAATTCACATTATCGGACCCAGAATATCGATAGAAACCCTGAAAAACGTGAAAATTAAAAATTCAACTGAAGGACCCGGAATATGGCGAGAAACCCTGAAAAAAGTAGAAAACTAAAAATTCACACTGAAGTACCCGGAATATGGCGAGAAAACCTGAAAAGGTGGAAAATGAGAATAATCACAGTGTAGGACCCAGAATTGCACAAAAAAAAACTTGAAAAACATCGTAAATGAGAAAAATCACACTGTAGGACCCAGAATATGGCAAGAAACCCTGAGAAACGTGGAAAATTAATAATACACTCTGTAGTACCCAGAATATGGCAAGAAACCCTCAAAAAAGTAGAAAATTAAAAACTCACACTGAAGAACCCCAAATATGGCAAGAAAACCTGAAAAATGTGGAAAATGAGAATAATCACAGATTAGGACCCAGAATTGCGAAAATACTTGAAACGTCGTAAATGAGAAAATCACATTTTAGGACCCAGAATATGGCGAGAAACCCTGAGAAACGTAGAAAATTAAAAATACACTCTGTAGCACCGAGAATATGGCAAGAAACCCTCAACAAAGTAGAAAATTAAAAACTCACAATGAAGGACCCCGAATATGGCGAGAAAACCTGAAAGAGGTGGAAAATGAGAATAATCACACTGTAGGACCCAGAATAGCGAAAAAAACATGAAAATCATGGAAAATGAGAAAATCACACTGTAGGACCCAGAATATGGCGAGAAACCCTGAGAAACGTGGAAAATTAAAAATACACTCTGTAGCACCCAGAATATGGCAAGAAACGCTCAAAAAAGTAGAAAATTAAAAACTCACACTGAAGGACCCTGAATATGGCGAGAAAACATGAAAAAGGTAGAAAATGAGAATATTCACACTTTATTACCCAGAATTACAAAAACATGAAAAACATCGAAAATGAGAAAATCACACTGTAGTACCCAGAATATGCCCAGAAACCATGAAAAACGTGGAAAATTAAAAATACACGCTCTAGGACCCATAATATGGCGAGAAACTTTGAAAAAGAAAATTAAAAATTCACACTGAGGTATCACGAATATGGCGAGAAAACCTGAAAAAGGTGGAAAATGAGAATAATCACACTGTAGGACCCAGAATTGCGAAAAAACTTGAAAAACGTCGAAAAATAGAAAATCACACTGTAGGACCCAGAATATGGCAAGAAAACCTGAAAAAGGTGGAAATTGAGTAAATCACACTTTAAGACCCAGAATTTCGAAAAAACTTGAAAAATGTAGAAAATGAGGAAATCACACTATAGGACCCACAATATGACGAAAAAAACCTGAAAAACGTGGAAAATTAAAAATACACGCTGTAGGACACAGAATATGTCGAGAAACCCTGAAAAATTAGAAAATTAAAACCTCACACTGAAGGACCCTAAATATGGCGAGAGAACCTAAAAAATGTAGAAAATTTAAAATTCACACTAAAGGACCCGGAATATGGCAATAAAACCTGAAAAAAGAGGAAAATTAAAAATTCACACTGAAGGACCCAGAATATGGCAAGAAAACCTGAAAAAAGTAGAAAATTAAAAATTCACACTGTAGGACCCAAAATATGCCGAGAAATGCTGAAAAACGTGAAAATTAAAAATTCACACTGAAGGACCTGGAATATGTGAAGAAAACCTGAAAACCGTGGAAATGAGAACATCACACTGTAGGACCCAGAATATGACGGAAAAACCTGAAAAACGTGGAAAATTAAAAATTCACACTGAAGGACCTGGAATATGTGAAGAAAACCTGAAAACCGTGGAAATGAGAAAATCACACTGTAGGACTCAGAATATGATGGAAAAACCTGAAAAACGTGGAAAATTAAAAATTCACACTGAAGGACCTGGAATATGTGAAGAAAACCTGAAAAACGTGGAAATGAGAAAATCACACTGTAGGATCCAGAATATGACGGAAAAACCTGAAAAACGTGGAAAATTAAAAATTCACACTGAAGTACCCGGCATATGGCGAGAAAAACTGAAAAACGAGGAAAATTCAAAAACACACTGTAGGATCCAGAGTAAAGGCGAGAAAACCTGAAAAAGGTGGAAAGTGAGAATTATCACAATGTAGGACCCAGATTTGGAAAAAAAAAAGTGAAAAACATCGAAAATGAGAAAATCACACTGTAGGACCCAGAATATGCCGAGAAACCCTAAAAAAGGTGGAAATTGAGAAAATCACACTTTAGGACCCAGAATTTCGAAAAAACTTGAAAAATGTAGAAAATGAGGAAATCACACTGTAGGACCCACAATATGACGAAAAAAACCTGAAAAACGTGGAAAATTAAAAATACACGCTGTAGGACACAGAATATGTCGAGAAACCCTGAAAAATTAGAAAATTAAAAACTCACACTGAAGGACCCTAAATATGGCGAGAGAACATAAAAAAAGTAGAAAATTAAAAATTCACACT